>NC_017852.1:164055-293293 GCF_000002495.2 Pyricularia oryzae 70-15 | reverse complement strand
GCTATCGTGCAATAGTTGCAGCTTTTGGTAGGAATCGGAGATGTAAGACACCCATTGTTTCAGGGTGTCCTTGTAGGTGTTCGATCAGTTCCTCGGTCGAATCGGTTAAGATCGGGGGTTGCAGTGACGCAGGCATCGCGGGCACCTAATGAAGGAGCTACGTAATGTCACGGGCAGGCAGGGCGGACAGGTAGGTGCGGGCGATCAGGTAACAGGACAGAGTATATTGGCTATCTAGTCTTCCAGGTACGGGGTAGCAGGTGGTTGTTGACGAAGACGTAGCTCGAGGAGCTACATATCGGAGACTGCAGAGATTTCGCGTAGATATACGCGCGCGAGGCGCTCGGCCCTCGCGCCTTCACGTGACAGGGGTCATGACTAAGCGACAGCCCAGTGGCTGTCCTTCAGGTCTGTGACATGGGGTTATATTTTTACCAATTTTTATAATATTAATACCGAAATTTTTATATTTAGGTTATATATAACGCCAAATATCCACGTTAAATTTAATTTACAAAAAATAAATTATTTTAAATTTTATTAATAAAAATATAAAAATAATAAATTTTATATTTTTATAACAAAATTTTAAATAATTATTTTAATAAAAAAAGTAAAATAATTATTTTTACAAAAAAATACAAATGTTATTTTTAAATAGGAATTGGAATTTTTACCGTATATATATATTAGCTAATATAATAAAAAATAAATATATATATAAAATAGGTAAAACGGTAAATAACCCGTCCGATATAAGCGACAAAATAAAAGGCAAAATATCGTTAAAAAGTCCGAAAGATCAGGTATTTAACGTATATTTTGCTATATTTATACGATTTTTATTCGATTTATTATTCGACCTTTTATTTTAATATATAAAATGCACAATAATTTAACTGTATCGCCTTTTGCCTATACGGTGCGCCCACAGTGCAAATACTATGCAGATTTGTCGGTTAAGGACGAAAATCGACGAAATGTCCTCAGACTAAAACGCGCGCTATCTTTTCGACCGATATAATTGGTCGAAAAGCCATGTGGCTGGTAAGGTACATGGAGCGCACGGGCCCCTGCGCAGCCGGGGTCTAGGCTGAGCACTGAGACTATTTATAGGCGGCGTTCCTACTGCGTTTACGTAACGCGAGTTTACAGGTTTAGCAAAACCCAGCCCCTAGGGCTGTACGCTAGCATTTAGGCACTAATAAATCTGCACGTGACAAATATATCTTGCTTATTAAAATATACGCTTCTATTATATATTTTGCGGAGTTTATATAATATATATATATATATATATATATATATATCTAGTTTTAGTTTATATAGACGAGCCGGTCTGTTATTAGCCCCAAATTAAAATACTAGCCCTTTAATCCAAAATATATAAAATCACCCAGCTTATTTTATAATAAAAAAGGGTTTAATTCAAAGTCTCCTTCTTTGGATTTAATATATTATTTTTAAATTTGTTATATTGTTTTACTTATATTATATTATAATAACGTTTCTAATTTTGAAAAAATTAAATTTTATTTAATTTAATCGCCCTATCGTGTGCAATATCGCACATTGCCTGAAGAAAACAAATATTCAATATATTGTCACTTCACTGGTAAATATTAGGGTTAACTCACGTTTATTGCATCTTGCTCCTCGGCGTTCATATCACCCCTATCGATCCTTGCGCGCATATTCTCCATGATAATATCCCTGCTCCGTCCATTGACGAAGACGACATACCTCATGCCGGGAAATTTAGCTTCGTATTCAGCATTTAGTGTGGCCAACTTCTCGGCCTCTCCTTGAAGACTGGCTTGCTCAGCCTTGCTCTGGTCGCTGACGGGCTGCTTCCTTTCTCCCAGACGAGGGTGGGCGGCCAGAATTCCAAGCAAAGGTTTTCGGGCAACGGGGTCGGCATGCACAGTCGCTTGGACAGAAAGCAGAGTGGACCGTATGGACTCGATGAGGTCTCGATAGGAGGTGAATGTCATGGAACGGGCCACGGGGACAGCGAGGGCATGCAGGTCGGGCGAGGCTTCGAATAAAAGGTCGAGTGTCCCGATCAGCGAGGCATCGTCGAGGCCAGGTAACGCGGCGATGGCGGGAAGCTTGGAGGGGACTTTGGAAGATGTTGAAAGTTGTTGGGGCGGAAGAGCGGGGAGAGGTACGGTGTCATCTCCACCTTGGGTAGTCATTGTGGTGTTTGTTTGTTTGCCTGGAGCGAAGAAAATTTGAAGTTTGACGGTAGTAACTGGAAGAAATCTGAATCTGGAACAGGAGAGAAGTGAAAGGTGGCTGGAGAGTAGGGAGGGATAAGAGAGGCTTCTGGTAGGTACCTAGGTAGGTAGGTATCTACCTGGTAAGGAGGTAGATAGGTGATATGCAAGGTACCATCGCGAGGGGGTAGGCCAGGCCGGGTCAAAGATAGTGGGGGAGGGGCAAAGGGGGTAAGAAGCTTTCAGCTCGAGGAAGGTGCATATGCAGTTGGCCACGTCATGCTTGCAAGAAGTCCCAGCATGCCAGGCCAATTGACTGGTCTGTCGGTCGGTCCACTTAAGGTTTCCTTCGCATTCGGGCATGGCAATCAAACCAATTAACTACCCAATTCACTGCTAACCCAGTAGACAACCACTATCAGTGCCTTCAAGGGGACATAGTCCAAACCGGGCTTGGAACCCAACTTATCGTCTTATGAGCACTGAGAGTACCACTGGTTGGCCGCCTTGCATGTGCCCTGGGTACAACATGTCGGCCCCGACCATCCTGAACCTCCACACTGTCCATACAAAGCAGCACAGCTTGGCGGATTCGGGCCTCCTCCTCCCTCTCCACCGCCGCTGCCGCTCGTCGAAATCGACATGCTGTATCCACTGGTGGTAAAGCGCGCGTTGCTGCCGGTGAAGGGCTCGGTGCCTGCGCCGGCAGAGTAGAGGCACTGCGAGGCCGGCATGCCTTGCGACTGGGTGAGGTACCTCACAAAGTTGACGAGGTCACCACTGTAATTGGTGATCTGGCCGGGCGAAACGAAGCTGAAGACGGTCATCTGCGAGTGCGAGCCCTTGTACAGGCGCCATGTGACGCCGCCGATGTTGGGGCTGGCGATGGGCTGCCCGCTCTGGCTAATAGGGCCGGCACCGCCATATGCCCCAATCCACACCATGATCTCATACTCTGGCGTCGTACCGCAGTTTGAGTTGGTGAAGAGGTCGTATGCGACGTTGGCGACCATGCTGTTGCCAGTGTAGCTGCAAATGCCATCCCGGCCGGGGATCAGCTTCTGTCTGTTGGTATTGGTTGCTCTTGTTTTGCTGCATGGCTGCTCACTCACCTCCACTGCCACCGCGTTGGAATAGACGAAATGGCAGACAGCCTGGCCGCTGGAGCGGATACAACCGCGTTGGGGTACGACTTGACATTATACTGGCCGCCGCTCCACGACCAAGTGGTTGACCATGAGAGAAGGCCACTGGACACGCCGTCGACGGTCAGGCACTGCGACCCGGTGCCCGAATCTTTGCCCCATAGGTTGTTATACACGGTATATCCCCCTGTCTGGACAGAGTCCCACTGGCCGCATACCGTAGTCGCGCGTTTGCTGAGCGGCTGCGTCCTGGTCGGCTTTTCGTTAGCGACGGGGTGAGGCACTGCAACCACACCGCCAGCTGCGAGCAGCGTGATAGCGGCTGTAAGGGTCTTGATCATTGTTGATAGCGTGGTGTCGGGGCGCCCAATATGTAAATATCCACAAGTTGTGCCCCTCAAGTTTCGTTCTTTTATATTCACTCGTCTGCCTACCAATACATCTATACTCAAACACGGCCTGCGATTCTCCGAGCGGGAAGCCAACCACTGTGGATGCGGGAATAATTTTCCGGACGAGTCTGCTTGGTTTGCATTCATTGGTGGAGGATTCTGCCTATAGTATAACTTGGCCAGTGGGGACTGACAACGCTATTCTATATCCCAATGACATTTATCGACTACAGACTGTGGATGTATATTGAACGTTTAGGGCGGAGTGATGGGGAAACTCTTGCGGCTACTGCTCCCTCACCCATATCCCGACATATGAGACTATCCACGAACGCCCGAGAGGGAAACTAGACTCTGTCAGCTGCTCATGGAAGAAAGAAGGTCGACTGTCCGAGTACCTGATTGGCGGGATCACAGTCAAATGGCAGACAGGGACGGTCCATATATCCGATCATTCCACGTAGAAATGACATGAGACTTTCTCAGACAGTCTTTGTTGGGGGAGAACGACGCCCATGGTACTATCGATGGGTGTTGCTGCAGCGCCTGCCTAAAACATCACTTGCCACCACCAATCCTTGGCCAGGACCCAAGAGGCACTGACGATTCTGGGTTGCATTGTAACCTTTGACCGGGCGCGTATCGTTACTTTGGGGTGCTGGACTAATATTGCAAACAGGTGTAAGGACATGTGACTTGCACTACCGCCCTCCTCGGGTTGACCAGCACATAGTCCGTCAATATCTTGACTAGATAGATCATGCCCATGGCTCCACTATTATGTATAGACAACTGATCAGCGACGCGGCGTAGAGAAAACAGTTATCAGTCTGGATTCAACCACCGGGCCAGGGAACGCCCTCCTTCAGGCATTGAGCCGGAGTGGCCAATCACTGACTGTAGTCATCAAGTCTGAGGGCAAATTCTCGATATCGTCGAGCCAATGATACGTCAAGCAAGTCGAGTCTGTTGGAGCCAGGAAAAGTAGGAATCTACACCACAGAGGGCAGCGTATGGAGATTAAATATATATCATCAGCCAGTGTCTGCTATCTATATCTTGATATGGAGTATAGAAGTAACTCCTTGCTTTCGGAACCCGCATCCCGAACCCCTCGTTGCAATCTGCCTTTTTACATTTTTTGCTCGTTTGTCACCAAAGCAACAAGGAAGATGACGCCGAATGGCGAGCCTAGCCCATGAGCTTAATTCCAACCTCTCCCCGTTTGAGAGTCTCTCAGGCCTCATTATAGCGACACCCCTTGGTGAGGATCGGATGATGTGCAACGAACAGCAAGGGCTACTCAGTAAATGTTCGCGAGCAGGACAAACAAGGGAACACCTGGAGAAATACGGAAATGGAAGACATATCAAGGGCTAGGAATACATGGGTATAGATGGACAGCTCTTGGAGCCTGGATAGTCTACAAACCTCACCAACCAAATATGCGTTACCCACCCACGAATTAACAGCAAACGAAGAGCAAAAGCTGTCCTCTACCCCATGCTACAACCTAGAGTCTGCATCGCTGGGAGCAACGAAAAAAAAACCAGACAAAAATCCAAAACAAGGTTATCGTCGTGACCGGATGATGTACAAGGTGTGGGGAGGGACCCAAAAGGAAGGCCTCAAGAAATCCGGACAGAAACCAAGCCCCTCACAGGAGGAAAAACGAACAATCAACTCTTTCAGAAATTACTTATTGAACATGAAGCAGATTCACACACACACACACCCCCGTAGTTTTATGTCTGAACCACCAGCCATGAAACCAGCATGCCAGCCGGACAAAGGAAAAAAAGGGTAGAGTTCAGATACGAATACCGACATCAGATGACGGCATGCCGCCACGTGCAATGTTTGTCCAACGTGGATGGTTTTTTTGTAGCCGTGGAGGGCTCTCCGGCCACCTGGACCAGCCCGTCTTTCAACAGAGGTTACCGAGGTGAGAGATGGTAAACCCGGACTAGCGGCGTCTCATCATCTATAACTCGAACCAGAATAAGACCAGACTAGACTAGTTCTAGATGAGAATAGATGGGGTATTTTCTTTTTGAGCCGAAAATGAGTTAGCTCTCGTGCCAACCGGATTTGACAAATGATCTAATAAGCCGGGACTAACTGGCAGAAGTCTATGCTCTGTAGCCGCAAAGGCAAATAAATGTAAACGCACCCATGTGATGATGTCGAGACGCTCGCAGCAATGGGAAGCAAAGATTTGTACATCTCAGTCTGCTCTGTTGGAACAAAAACAGGCCAAGAAGTAGGAGGTCCATCTTTATTCGATGTTTGTGCAATACCTTTTTTTCTTCTTTTTTTTTTTTTTTTTTTTTTTCGGCGGATAGAATTGGCTCGCGAGCCATCCCAAGCTTTACCTGTAGCCATGGGTAAATCCTCCACATCAGAAACGTGCTCGGTTTGCAGAAAATGCACGCAAAACCTGCCAATGCACCCTGGGGGTTTAAGATCTCAAACCTTGTCTGTGTATATATTTGAGACCCTATTTATCTGTCATTCATCTACCCGGAACCGTCAACATCTCTCGAGTTTCAACAGATTGTCCAACACCACCCTCGTCCGAGTCGACTCCACTAACAACAATTGTACTCCAAAGACGCTATCTATATAGGGACTCAACTACATCACCATGAACAGCAACACCGTTGACCCGTCCAAGTTTGACCCGGCAGCACTTTTCAGAGTCAACGGCCTGGTGGCCGTCGTGACGGGGGCCGGGAGCGGTATAGGTCGCTCCATCGCCCTGGCCTTGGCGTACAATGGTGCTGCGCGCGTGTACCTGCTCGGCCGTCGGTTCGAAAAGCTCCAGGAGACGGCAGCGTTGGGGTCTGATCGCACGGCCGCAGGCGTCATGGTCCCGTTGCGCGTCGACGTAATGCAAAAGGATGAGCTCGCTTCTGCGGCCGCCCAAATTGCAGCAGATGTGGGCTTTGTCCACCTCGTCGTCGTCAACGCCGGCGTTACGGGCCCTAATCTGCTCGGCATTGGCACGTTAACCCCGTCGCCGGGACAGCTGCAAAACTACATTTTTAACGAATGGTCGGATGAGAATTTCACACGACCATTTGCAACCAACGTCACAGGTGCCTTTTTTACTTGCGCCGCCTTCCTCGACCTTTTGGATAAAGGGAACAGCGAAACCAACCGCCTGCCAGGTGTTTCGAGCCAGGTCATCGTCAATTCGAGCGCGGTAGCATACGTGAGACAATTGGCGGGGAGCGGAGCCGTCGCGTACGCGACCAGCAAAGCGGCAGTAAACCAGATGTTTAAAATTTTGAGCACTTTGTTTGTGCCTTATCGAATCCGGGTGAACCTGCTCAACCTGGGGGTATTTCCGAGTGAGCGCCTTCCGTCCCCCCAACATATATTATCATCATTGGAAATCATAACAAAGGCACCGAAAGAAACAGAAAAAGAAAAAAGAAAATAAAAAAGTGCACAAACAACGTGGCTAACTGGCTTCTATTCAAAAGCTGAGATGACTGCACCCTTGCTCAGTGACGACAAGAGTGGGCTGTCTGCTAATAACATACCGGAGCGACGCTTCGGCGACGACGCTGACCTCGCCGGGGCAGCGCTATACTTGGCGTCGCGAGCAGGAGCATACGTCAACGGCTTATCGTTGATAGTTGATGGAGGCCTTGTGGCAGTTTTGCCGGGTACGTATTGAGCTCAACTAATTTGTTGGAGAATCTAAACAATAAATCCGACCAAAGGAATGGGTGGGGTTCGTTCTCTTGTTGCTGCTGCCGTTGTTGTTGCTCTCGTTGTTCTCATATTGTTCTCATAATGTTGTCATTATTGCGGCCGATAGGTAAATTAATTATGTCAACCATGTCGCATGATCATTAACTGGCGTGTTTTCTTTTTTTCGTCTGCCGGCCTTGGCTAAATCTTGGTATCGGGCATGGTTTCCCACCCTGAATACAGGTTCCGTAGTCCCTCTGCTAGACTGAGAACCTAGGTAGCCTAGGTAGGATGAGAAGGCCACTGGACACCCTAGGCCCAGACTATGTCTTGGATCAATGGCTGGTTTGGTGGCATGGCGACTGCAGAAAATTTCGTTGGGTGCTAGCAGCCCCCGCGCGCATTATTGACATCTAGAGACCAGGAGTCTCGATCTCTGCGCGCGCGTTTCTTTGCAAACACCAAGCCGCAGACGTTGCACAGGGTCCCGGGACCTGCTGGACCGTTGCGCCATTCTGGTGTCTCGGTTGTATGGCATTTGACGCAAGTCTGTGGAGGCGAAACCTTGCGCTTCTTCTCGAGAGAAGCGGAGAAAAAAAAAGCAAGAAAAACAATGTCAGCTTAACAAACAATTTGCCTAACCAGGGTAGGTAGGTTGGGGGAGAGGGGGCGAGGGATGAGGCGAGGGCATTGAGACCCAAGGTCCGGATATCCGGGTAAAAGAGGGGGTGAAAACAAATAAAAGAAAAGAAAAGAAAAGAAGAGGAAAAGAAATAACACACATGAGAAGCATCCACGTGGGGAGGTCGCCAATCAAAAAGCTCAGAGACGCCAAAAAGTACACCACTGGTGCTGATTTGTTGCCTTGGGTCGAAAGCGAAATTAATTCTTGAAGCATCGGCTGAGTTGCCATCGTGGGTTGACATGGGTGAATTGGTTGGTAAAGTCGAGCGCCGTCGGACCAAGGGTCGAACGAAGCTGCTGGTGGTGGTGGTGCCGAATTCGGGGGAATCTGTTGGCGGCACATGGGTCGGGGGACTACACGGGTGGGATGGAGTCACCATGCGAGCACCATCAGCCCCAATTGCATTCAACCAAGTCCACACTGCTGGTTGCTGGTGACGGTCTTGTGTTTTGGCGGCAGCGGACTTGGTCGACTGGTGGCGGAGGTTGTGATTGTAATTTTGATTACTCTGGTGATGATGAGGATGCTGGCGGTGATGCGGTTGGTATTGACGGTGCTGCTGCTGCTGCTTGTGGGGCTGCCCGCCGCCGTGATCCCCCCATTCGGGGCTGCGACTGAGAGGGCGCCCGTCACTAATCTGGATCGCCGACTCCTCTGAGAGGTTTGCGCACATTGCCTGCCTAGTGTAAGGGTCGTCGTGTCTGATCGTTGAACATCTGTCTGGCGGAGCGTCTCGATTGAATTGAGTTCAAGTTTTTGTTGGTTTGGCGAAAACTGAAAAACACAAACAGAAAAAAACAATAAAACAAGAATGAGTGCGTTTCGCTGGTGACAAAAGCTAGACTAGAACTCCAGAATAGAACGGAATTTCTGAAGTAAATATGATCAGAGTAGTTCGCGTGAAGAAACTGGGGCGCGCTACTGGGCCCTCTCCACTTTCTCCCGGGTGGGTGGGCTCGCTGGGGCTGGTGTGTGTGACTTTTTACTATAGTACAACTGTAGACAGCGGGAGTGCCGTATTTGGATGGTTCGCCACGCAGGACCCTGTTTGGAGCTACTGAACTGGCGGGGTCTAAATTCATCCGTACCAAGAGAAATAACTCGACAGCACCTAGTTCTAGTTATTTCTTTTTGTTTTGCACGCGGCAGTGAGAAGCAACTCTGCATTTCCAATCAAGACAATCATGCACGGGGCAAAACGGGGTTCACCGGATAGGTAGGCGAGCGCAAGCACTTTTGGCACTTTACCGTATACAGCAACCTACCTACCTATTTTGCCATGTATCGAGAATGCAACCCGTCGTTATCGCTCGCTACAGGCGGGGAACAACAGCTCCGGAAACCCTGGGTCACCCCACCCATGAAGCTTGCTTGCCCTTCCATTCCACAACATAGTATGTAAATACGATACGTCCATGGCTCAAGCAAGTACAGTAAGGTACATACTGTAACTGCAAGCATTTCAATCGAGCATGAGTTTGGGTAAGAGGTACACGATGCTCCTTTGCCCTTCTTCCCTACCTTGAGTTTGCCCTTCTTCCCTACCTTGAGTACCTCTAATTATATAATTTTTAGGTACCTAATATATCTGCAATGGCCTCTGTTCGGTCAAATCAGTTCGAACCCGTCGTTGACACAGTGAAAGAGTAGCACAATTGGTCTTATCTAAACTGACGTCAACCTATCATCATGTGTGAAACACGCCGCCGTGCGCGCACAATCAGCCAGCCCGCCAGCCCATGCATTCCATCCGTAGCAATTTCTCCGGCAGACTTCCAGCGATACATCGTCTTATGCTTAATTGCAGAAGTTGGTGGCTGTACGGTGTGGGTGGCGCCCCTGCGGCATGCATCACACCGGTGATTTGATTGTTGATTAAGTAGGTAGTCTTGGTACTTCGTAGTCCAAAGTACCAGATCTGGTCTAGACTCCCTCGCTAGTACGTGCATAGGTTAGGTACGTAGTCAAGTAGTATAGCAACACCCACAGATTGGTAAGGGCCTCTCAAACAAACACACGAAAAAAAAGAAAGCAAGGGATGAAGACCCTCCAGGCCAAGATAGGCCAAGACAATAGCTTCTTGGCATCCTTTTGCTTATTTTCAAAAAATTGTGTATCATATATAGTATTTATGTATTTCCCGCAAAATCGCTATGCAACCGACCATTTCCCGACGATTACCAACCTTGAAGCCACATGGATAAAAAAGGGGAAAAGGGGGGGAGGACCAAAAGAAAAAAGAGAGAGAGAGAGAGTGAAAGAGATAGAGAGACCAGCAACAGACAGACCGCATTTGCTTCACCTTCATGACATGACGGCCTTCCTAAGTGCATCAACGCACCTCCACACGTCCTCATACGAGTTGTACATGGGTACCGGCGCCACGCGCATCACGTCGGGCTTGCGCCTGTCGCACACAACACCGGCAGCCTCCATCTTTTCACCCACAACGTCCAATAACCCTTCCCGAAGGAGCACGCTAAGCTGAGCGCCGCGCTCGTTTTTGTTGGAAGGGGTGATGATTCTGAATGCGGGCTTCTTCCCATCACCCGCGGAAGATGCAGCCTCGTCCTTGAGGATGCCGTTGAGCAGGTGCTCTGCGTAAGCTGTCAGCCACAGCGACTTTTTCCTCAGGTCGGCCGGGGTGGTCAGGTTATAGACTGATAGGGCGGCGCCCAAGCTAGCGAGATCGATGCCCGAGGGGTTGCTCACGACCCAACCCTGGGCGCCAGGGGTGGGGTCAAAGTCCTTGGCCATGTTGAAACGTGTGGCCTTGTTGTTGCCGTACCAGCCCGACAATCGCAGCTTGAAGCCATCGCTGTCGACCTTTCCATGCCTCTCGTGGACAAAGGCGCCGGCGATGGCACCGGGCCCGGCGTTGAGGTACTTGTAAGTGCACCAGATGGCAAAGTCGACGTCCCAATCGTGCAGGCTCAGAGGCACATTGCCGACGGCGTGGGCAAGGTCCCACCCGACCACGATGCCCTTTGCGCGGGCGTGGGCTGTGATCAGGGGCATATCGAAGAGCTGGCCGCTCCAGTACTGGATCCCGGGCAGGAGCAGGAGGGCTGTACTTTCGGCGTGCTCATCGATGGTGGCGAGGATCTTTTCAGTCGAGATGTAGTAGTTCTCATCTGGGTGAAGCTCAACCAGGGAGGTGGCTGTGTCGAAACCATGCCATTGGATCTGGGAGGCAATGGCGTACTGGAGAAAAGAAAAAGCAATGAGCAGATGAGCATACAAGAAGAAGAAAGGTGAAGATCACGTGAAATGTCAAAGGAAAAAGAGAAGAAAGAAGAAAAAAACACAACAACTTGACTCACAGTGTCGCTGGGAAAAGGCTTCCACTCTGAAATGATCTTGTGACGCTTCTCAGTGGGACGGTAGAAGGAGGCCATCATAAAATGCAGATTGGCAGTCAGGGTGTTCATAATGGCGATCTCGTCTGGGCTGGCGCCGACAACAGATGCCGACTGTGCGGCACAATCAGCGGCCATGTCCTGCCAGGATTTGAGCGGCGAGTTGTCCCACGAGGTAAAGTGGCCATGGACGCCGATGGACGCCCACGTCTCTAGCTGGGCATTGATGTGATCTCTGGTGGCCTTGGGCTGCAGGCCGAGCGAGTTGCCACAAAAGTAGACGGCAGGTGTGACATTGTCGTCGTTGGTGTTGGAGGTGCCGTTTTGGGCTGTGGCTGTCTCTCCAGGTTTGGCATGGTTAGGTGGGTATGCTGTAAGAGGACGCAGGGTCAGGAGGAATCAGGGTTAGTATGGAGACATGAGTATGCAAGTTTCGTTTCTTTTCCTCTTGTCTTGTTCTTTTCTTCTTCTTTTTCCTTTGGTTGTTTGCTTTGAAAATGGGGCCAGGCCATATTTAGAAGCGGAACGGACCGATCGGATCGAGCATGGGTCCCGATAGCTCAAAGTTTACTGGGACAAGGAACAAGAAAGAGACTTAAAAAAAAAAAAAAAAAAAAAAAAAAAAAAGAACCCACCTGGCAGGCGCCCATCAAGAGCCTTCTTCTTCAGCGACGCACGGGTGGGGAAAATAAAGTGCTCGCGCATATGCCGTATCGGGCATTTGGCATCCTCGGAACGGGCGTAATCCAGGGTGTTGGCATCGGCGGGGAACTCGATGGGGTCTGCCGGAATGGCACAGAGGCTTTTTTGGGTAGCAGCCATGATGAATCGAGGATGATGAGCGGTAAAATGGTGGGGTTCTGCGGTTATTTGTGGCGTTGTCAGGGATTGGGAATAATAAAAAGAAGTCTTGGACGGATGGATCCGACTTGGTGGAATTCAAGGGATTTGTTTAATGCGGTGACTGGGAAGGTATGAATACGACGGACGGGTGTCGGATGAGGTTTGACTTGACAGCCAAGGAAGAGTAAGGTAAGTTTTACGTCGACCAAGTCAAGCAAGGTAAAAAAGTAAGGCACGTACAGTACTGGCAAGTAACAAATAGTGCAGAGGTACCTTGGGTAAGTAAGGTGAGTAGGTCAAGTCAGGTCGGTGGTCAAGGTGAGAGAATATGGTCAAGGTGAGAGAGTAATGGTGGATGGGTAGATAGATGGACAGGTAGCCGTCGAGTCTCAAAGGTGAAACTTGAAAATATTGCAATTATTCGATAGTCTCTTGTTTCCTCGTGTTCCAATTCCACGTCGCCCAGTGAGGACGCTCGAGAACACTTTGTAGCCGAGCCCAGCGCAAAGGTGTACAGCAGCCAGGCGCAACGGTCAGGACGACGCCTGCAGTCGACTCGGACCAAGCCCCACAGGGTCCGATGCCGCAGGTTACTCGGCGCGAGTGTTTTGCAGCAGAATTGAAGTTACCGGACATTGCACGTCTGGGTCGTGACGCCATTTCCTTGCAGAGATCCACCGGGACGTGGCGCAAACCCGTCTTCAGCCGCGCCTAGCCGTGGTTCCGCGTCCGAGGCGGTGGACCTCGGCACAAAAACCATGAGGCTTTTTCAACGATGCGGAATTGGTTTGGCCCTGCGAGTCTCGACGCCAACCCTGCTATTAACAATGCCAACCCTGTCACCGACAAGGTTAGTTTCCACTTGGTTCGAATATTCGCTGCCGAACTTGAAATTAGGCGCGAGTCCAGAAGAGCGTCAATGCGCGAGGTTACAAAAATATCGTCTAGAAATGGCGACGAAAACGGGGGAGACTCCTGTTTATAATGGCCCGTACAGCTTGTCAATTGGCTGAGCCTGCAGAGATTGCAGAGTTTAGACCCGGAGATGCCATCTAATTCGCTGCTTAGGTTTGGTCCGATGGTCTCCGAAGCCGGGAATTGGGAACCACCAAGACCAGCAGGACCCAGAGAGTAGCGGGCCATTCCCTGACGTGATACTTGGCGCTCCCGGGTCCTGACTTTCCTTAAGGTGTCTTCGGGGGACCTTGTGTTGGGTTCGTTGGATGAGGGAGGAAAGAGTAAGGAAGCTTTGAGGTTTACTCGAGAGTGAGCAGCGAACAAAGCAGCAAAAGTCTGCAGTGTACATACAACGACCACAACGACCACAACAACAAAAAACAATTCCTTACTTTCAGACGAGAATCAGACAGATATCAGACCAAAGCCGGGCAAGGAAGACCCAGCTTTTTTGATTTTTTTTCCCTCTTGTGTCTTTTTTTTCATCTTTTCTTCTATTACTTTTTTTTCTTCATCACGGCTTGAAAGTATTGTTTCTTGTTTTACACAAACATAGTCACTCTCTTGTCCGGTGGTGGTCTCTCCCTATTGTTGTGATCAACACCACACCATCTACACTACACTTGCACTCCCTTGCAACACTCCCTTGCAACACCCCCCAAACAAGCAAACAAAAAGAAAAAAAGAAAAAGAAAAAGAAGCTCAATTATACACACCGGTACACCAACACCACCACAATGTCACCCCCTGAACATACGCCACAATCCCCAGCTGACTTGGCTTCATGGCTCGAGTCAAAATACTCCGTCACGCCCAATGGGTTCCTACCGTCGGCAGAACCACTGGCAGTCCTACCAGACGCCTACTATCAGCCCTGGGAGACACTTGCATCTTCCCTGCCCAAGCTCCTGCAGACCAATAGCTTCAGGGCCCATGTCGACGCGGAGTTGCCCGTGCTCTCCACATCCCGGCTGCAGGCCGAACAGGAGTGGAGGCGCGCCTATCTTATCCTGACCTTTGCGACCCACGCCTACATCTGGGGCGGAGACAAGCCCTCGGAGCACCTGCCGCCCCAGATCACCGTGCCGCTGCTCGACATCTCCAGGCATCTCGATCTCCCCCCGGCGGCAACATATGCGGCAACCAACCTGTGGAACTTTCGCACCACTGCCGAGGGTGCCCCCTTTAGCGACCTTGACGCCATCGAGTCGTTGATCACCTTTACCGGGACCCCGGACGAGTCTTGGTTCTACGCCGTCAGCGTTGCCCTCGAGTGTGAGGGCGGCAATGTGATACCCGCCATGATCTCGGCCATGAACGCCATACCAAACAACGACCTGGCCGCCTGTAGGCAAAACATTGCCGCGCTGCACAAGCTCATGGCGTCTATCCGCAGGGTCGGAGACATTCTCGACCGCATGCACGAGCGGTGCGGGCCCGACGTCTTTTACCATGCCATCCGGCCCTTCCTGGCTGGCAGCAAGAACATGGCCGATGCCGGCCTCCCGCGCGGCGTGCTCTACGATCAAGGCGACGGCCAGGGCGACTGGCTGGGTCTCAGGGGCGGGAGCAACGGACAGAGCAGTCTGATTCAGTTTTTTGACATAGTGCTGGGGGTCGAGCACAAGGCGACCGAGAACCAGAACTCGGACCTCAAGAAGCGCGAGGACCAGGAGCTTCCCTTCCACGAGGAGGTGCGCGCCTACATGCCGGGCCCGCATCGACGCTTTCTCGAATACGTAAGATCCCTGCCGAGCATCCGCGACTTTGCCCTGCAGCCGATGGAGACGGACGAGGCCACCGGGGAGCAGGAGGACGAGGAGGACCACGAACTCATGGCGGAGCGCGGCCTGCTGAGGAGCACCTTTACGCGGGCCACCCGGGTGCTGGCCGGCCTACGCAACAAGCACCTGCAGATCGTGGCCCGCTACATCATCCTGCCCTCGCGTAGGCAACAGCAGCAGGTCCGGTCCGGACTGGGTCAGCAGCCAGGTCAGAGGAACATTGGCTTGGCCGGCGTGGCGTGGCGCGAGCCGCCTCAGAACCCGGTAGCGGTCCCCAACAATGATGTAGACGGGGCTGCCAATGGTGGTGGTGCTGGTGGTGGGGAGCGCAAGAGGCGCATGTCAGAGACTCAGCTCACGGGCACAGGTGGAACAGCCCTGATGCCTTTCCTCAAGCAGGTCCGGGATGAGACGGTACGGGCTGGCCGACCGGATGAGGTGGCCATTGAGGCGTAGGCTCTCTGCTTTTTGTCTGGCTTTTATCTGCTTTTTCTCATGGGTTTCTTTTTTTTCTTCATGACTTTTGCGGCATTGCATGGCGAACTGGGAATAGCGGTCCGTGGAGATTGCTCGTTCGGCGTTCCGGTTACATTGGGAATACCACCACTCGAGCATACCTCAGGAATTCTTGGTAGCAAGCATTTTGTTTTTGGACTTGGATTTTTGCATTTGGTCCTTTTCTTTTTTTCCCCCTCCAAGTGTCATGTCCCACACTGGTTTAGTCTAGACTAGCTGTACAGATATGGTCTGAAACAAATCAAGTTTGTGGGAACAGTTATACAGGCAAAATCTGTCACCTTCTTCTACTCGCAAAGATATCATGTCGACGCGCAAAAGGCATTATTAACTCGACCACAAAACCAACAACAGGTCAAGCCTGTCTGGCACTGAAAATCCCACCGATCCACTCGTCCCTCAGCTGCAAAGCCGCAACTCCATCCTGGACCAAATCCCAAAGATCGTCGACGGTGTACCACGCCTCCAACTGGCAGCCGCTCTCTGATCGCCTCAGACCACCCTCGACAAACCCCAGCGTCAGCTCCACCCAGCCTCGGACCCCGTCAGCCGTGACGCTCCCCGGCGGTTGACGAAACTCCATGGTACGAGTCCCGACTCCCTCGTTCACCAGCCCGGCCAGGTTCCACTTGAACCGTTGTCCGCTCAGCCGGGCAAGACGCCCGCGGGTAGCCCGAGCGAACCCCGAACCAGCCTCTGGCGAGTGCGTGTTGAGCGCCGCAACAACTCCAGCGACGCCTCCATCCCTCGCCGCTAGGTCCACCACCTGGAAGCACTGCTCGAGGGTCAATTTGCTGCCGAGAAAGGCGCTGCCGGCACGGTTGCTCTGGCACCAGTGTCTGGCCGATGCACGCCTGGCCACCGGCATGAGGGCGTCAAAGGCAGGCTCTGTCGACAATATCATCTTGGCCAGCGTGCAAACCTCTTGGGCTTCCATGGCCGGCTCGGTGGATATGTGGATATGGGTGCCGCAGCTGGGAGATGCCACCACCACAAATGACGAACCGAGCACTGCGAATATGGTGTCGAGGTCGTCGATCCACTTTGAGTAGAGGTTGTACTTGGGCGAGACTAGCTCGATGCCGTCTGTACTCGTGATCAACAAAGGTCGATGAGATACAAGGTCAGATTAACAACAACAACAAAAAAACAGAGAGTAGTGGTGATGGGGTCCTGTTAAGTACAATGTCCCTTGGCTGCATCCTCCTTGATTGTAATCTCGGGCGAGATCGACCATGTTTGATAGACCCTAGCCGACTTGTCTTTTTGGTCATTGACAAACACGTCTAGACCGGCCCTGTTGAGCCTCTTGCTGACCTGCGTTGCAAGTCCTTTCCAGCTTGAATGCTTCTTCTTACTGCCCAGGAGAAGCTCGATTTCCACACCAAATGCCCACTCTCGACAAGTCTGCATGGCTCTTTTTGTCCAGGTAACCCCTAGGCAGTAGCTGTTTTGTGTGACAGGTATTCAAAGCTGAGAGGTGTGTCAAGATCTTTATGAGGATAGAGGAAAAAGAAGATGACCATTTTCCTACAACATCAACCATCACAAAAGACCCCCTTTATATTCATTTTCAAGCAGCCATCATCATGACCAGCCCGCATACCTTGTGCCAGGGTCATCCTTCACAGGTAGCAACCAACACCTCCTGCGTGCGGGTACGGTGTCAGACAAGGACGGCATCCTTCCCCTTTACAGGTTGAGGATGTTCGAGTTACAAAACAACAAGCGACGGCCCACTGGCCCCAGCCCAGACCGCGGCCCGCCTTCCTGGTCTTGAGGGCCCAGTGAATTTATGGTCCCTAACAAAACCTGTGCTGCATGCTCTTTCTTGGTTGAAGACTCGGAACAAGCCAATCTCCAAGACTGGGAAGCCGGACTCAGCTGCTCCGGAGCAGGCAATGGGTCAGTCATATCGAGAGCCGTGACGCTGACCCGTTTTGGTGGCAAGGAGAGATGTGGCCTTGAACTGGCTGGCTGCTTCTCATCCCCTCCTGTTACTCGAGTATAGTGTGTTGCAAATCGTGTGTCTGTTGGTTACAATGATAGGTGAAACTGTGAGGTATCTGATATCCCAGCCATCATTTCCGTTACCTGTGACTGAAGGATATTCTATTCGAATGTGTACAATCTGAAGCAAACCCACCGGTATTATTGTTTCCGCCATCTCCCACTATAAACAAAACTACAAAAGTACTCGGCCGGCCGGGTGGCTATCTATGATTTTATTCATCAGTAACCATATGGACACATACAACACGGCAAAGCCTCACATACCGACTTTTAGTAATGTACAAGAGGGAGAAGACAAGGAAAAAAAAAAAAATAGGTAACCAATGCCCCCCACCAGAAAACGCCGAGCTCATATGCAAAGAAAAACAAAAACACCCCCAAATTATGCCACAGACTCAAAAAGCAAAGTCTTCCTGCTCCGCTGCCGGCGTCGCACATGTTGCACAAACAAGTCTCTGCCGTTGCTGTTGCTGTCCTGAACCCAACTTCTTGGCCTTGAACTCGCGAGCCCCGCACCTCGGGCACGCCATGTCTTCCTCGGAGTCCACCGCCCCCTCGGAACTCCTCTTGTCCTTGGTTGACAACCCCCCGCCTCCCGCCTGCGTCTGTCTCGGGGGCGACTTGTCCGAAAAGGACGGCATCTGCAACGGTGGAGTGCGCGCCTTCCTCTCTTTTTCCTTTTCCTTTTCTTTTCCTTTCTCCTTGCTCATTTTGCTCGCCTCCTTGATCTTTTCCTTGATGCTCAGATCGCTGCTCGCCCGGACATTTGGATACCCACCCGGCACTGAGCCCTGCCCGTCGCTGGTGCTGGTGCCGGTGCCAACACTGTCCTTGCCAGGACTCGCTGTGCCGCTGCCCATGCCGATCCCTCCGATGGACATGCGCAGGGTTGGCATTTTGGGCCACCTAAAGCCCCAGAGGCCTCCATTGTTGGCCCCACCCTCACCAGAGGGAGTGCTTGGCGCTGGCGTGACGCCTTCACCATCACCAAGCGTTTCATCTTCGCCCGATGGCTTCTTTTGCCCATCGGCTGTGGTCTCTTCCTTTTTGGAGGAGCATGAAGACGGTTGATCGAGTGGCTTCTTTGACGCGTCATCGTTGGCCGGTTTTCCGGTTCCAGCGGGCGTGACACTACCAGTGGCCATGGCGGCTTCAGAATTGATCCGATGCGCGTCGCTGAATGTGCTCGAGGCCGGGCTGAGGTGCCCCCTGTCGCCCCTGGGGACGAGAGGGGAACCGCTGTGCGCGTACTGCTCACGCCTCCTCTCGCTCGCAAGGGTCCTCGCCGTCAATGGGCTCTTGATAGGACTGACGCTGCGCTCGACCCGTACCGGCGTGCCGGCGGCGCTGTTGATGCTGCCGGACCTGCCATTGCTGCCCTTGGCCTCGACATCGCGACGCCAATCCAATATCTGGTCTGATATCGCACCGCCAGAATGCGCCACGCCCTCACCCGTGATGATTCCCTGGATTGATCTCGACAAGGACCCCTTTCGCGAGCGTGCCGCACTGGATGCGCTCGTACGAGTGAGAATGCTGGCGCTGCGGCCGACGATGCTGTCCCGTTTGCGACTCAGGAGGGAAGCTGTCTCGGGTCCCTCTCGTCGCCGGTAGGCACAGTCCTGCCGAAACACCTTGATGATGCCCGTATCATCGGTCGTGACAATGATGTTGCCTTGCTGGTGCGTGGAGCGGGCCACGTACGCCGGAGATTCGTCCGCTCTTCGGCTCCTTGCAACGCTGGGAGCCTCGGATAAAGCGGTTTGGCTCATATTGTGAGTCGCACGCGCCGGTGATGTTGGGCTCGGGTCTCGACTTGATGACGTCGCCGCGGCGGCCGCCGCTTCCTCTTCCCTCGATATCAAAGTCACCGGCGGAGGGTTGCACAGATCATAGATCGGGTCGCCGCTGGCCCCGAGCAGCTGTCGCGTCTCGGCAGGGGCAAATATTGCTGTCGTCACCCCCGACCCGTGCGCCGCAAACGACTCGCAGGGGCCCTTGTCTCCCTTTAGTGTGTCGGTCCCAATACCACCGGGGTTTGAAACGTTCAAGGCCCGCTGGTTCGGTGATCCCAGGCTCCATATAAAAACTTTACGATGCTCGCTTGGGCATATGACATAATTGGCACCATGGCTGAAGCTGGCAGAGAGCTGGGCCGCCGTGTGCTCGTGGCCCTTGAACTTGACATCAAGAGCCTTGTCGCCGAGATTATAGACACGCACGCGGGCGTCGGTGGACGTGACAAGCACCTTGACCTTCATGTCAGAGGAACCGCGGCCCGTTGGGACCTCGGCAGTGCGAATCCCAGTGATCTTGCTTCCCTTGGCATTCTTGCCCCTCGAAGACCGCACATGGAGTAGGCTCTGGAACTTGAGACCCTCGGTATCGTAAAAGTTGCACACTCCGTTCAACATGCCTGCGATGGCCGTCTTGCCATCGGGCGTGAATGCGACGGCTGTGATCATGTCGTTGGTCTGCGCCTCGAAGGCGACCGCCCTGTCCGGGATGCTCCAGAGCCTCAGCCTCGAGTCCAGGCACCCCGCTAGGAAGAAGCGGTCATCTTGGGGATGGAACGCCACCTTGCTGACAAACTCGCCGTGGCGAAAGGCACAAAGGCATTCTTTTCTACTGACGTGCCACAGGCGGACGGTCCGATCCATAGACGTGGACAGCAAAAAGTTGTTCTTACTCCAACTGAGGTCCAGGATCTCACCTGTGTGACCTTGGAATTCGCGCAATGGCTGCTCACGGAACACGGGGGCGTGTAGCCGCTCCCTGCTGCCGCCGCTGTTGGTCGGGCTGCTTTGCTGATGCAGGGCCTCCTCCTCGTCTTCCCGCGTGCGCCGCTCTTCGATGGTCGAGATGACGGCCCATACGCGGACCACCTGGTCTTTGCCCGCGGCTGCCAAATACCTTCCGTCGCGGCTGAACTCGGTCGCCCAAACAGCCCCGCCTGTTCGCTCTGCCCTCCTACTTGTCCCGTCAGCGGTCGATACCGTCACGACTGGAACCTTCTCGTCCGTTTTTGCCTGGGCAAGAGGTCTTGTGCCAACCAGCTCCTGAGCCAGAAACATGCGGTTGAACTCGCGCTCCTTCTTGTTGTATACTTTGGTGCGGATATAACGGGGCGGCTCCTTGTGGTGAGGAATGTAACCCTGGGCACCCACGGGACTGGCAAAGACGCGCGCATTGTTGCCGTCGGGCCGCTGCGAGCCGACATCTGAGCCGGAATCGTCATCGTCATTGCGCAGTCTGTTTGCGCGCATGCCGAGGCGGGAAAGAAAAGAAGGACGGGGCCTGCCATTGCAAGTTTGTCGTGTCAGTCTTTTCCCGGACACTGCTTGGATACCTGTTCTGATATCCACCCTCCCATGCGATACCCAGATGCCGAATGGGGAAAACCCAATGAATAAAAGACCCTACCTCTTCTTATCCGGGTTATCTGTGCCGTCACCACCGAGTCGTTGTCCGTCGAGAGTAGCCGAAGCATCGGGTTTGGATGTAGGATTTCGAAGCTTTGAACTCAAGTTCCGTTCCGTGTTTGTGCGCATGAATATATGCTATATGCCTGCCGTGTGAGTACCCAAAATTTGTTGTGGTATGGTGCTCAAAAGGGACTCATACCTGGGACAGAGGATCTATGGCCGCATGGTTGGAAGATGGGTTTATGGCAAGCGATGGGCGCCGGACGGCAGCGGTCGCCTTATGGGTTTGCTCAGTGCCGGCATCATGGACGGAAGGGGATGCGGACTGTTGGCTCTGTGACGAATTGGACAGGCCATTGGGCAACGTCTTCGAGGTAGATTCGGACTTGTCCGCAGGGGTCCTGGGCGCTGCAGACGCAGAATCGACGAGGAGAGAAACGTTGTTGCCTGGAGAGTACGCGCGGCTTTGTGTTAGGTTACGTGCAACTCTGGATGGTGTGTGTGAAAGATGCAACTTTGCTCCCTGTTCGAACAATTGAACTGACCTTGGCAATTGATCCCGGTAGCTGTATCCTCGTTCTTATCGTTCGGTATTGCTTCTGTGGCCTTGTTGGCTGTCGCATTTGTTTCTATTGTCTCTTTGGCGAACCACGAATCAAGAAGCGCAGGGGTCGGGATTTGCGCCACAGCCGCCGCCGAACCAGTCCGCGACTCTTCTATGGCGCGAAGCTTAGACGGCTCAATGATCTGCGATTTCGGTACTGGTCCGGTTCCTCCCCGGTCAGGGAAGACTCGGGGTTCCATGTTGACATGATTCTCCGGTCGCGTTTATCCAGTGGTAGTGGCTGAATTGTCCGTGATTGTCGTCCTGCCCTCAATTGACGTGTGTGAGAGGGCAAGAGTTACAAGGCAAGATGGATGGGTGTGGGTGCCCTGGGTGGCCAGTACCTTTCCTAATAAGCGGAAACGTCGGTAATTTCGGGCTTTGTCACCCATGCAAAAGGCTGATATTCCGAGCGCACGAGAAGAACCAAAGCGTATAAGTTGATTTAAAGCCAGGCAAGGTTAGTTGAGGTACCTTGCTCAGGGAATCCCGATTGGGGTAAGGTAAAAAAAAAGGTAAAGAGACAGGTTGTGTGGTAAGTAAAAGATGTTGGCTGTCTGCCTGCACGGCGCGTCTTGGCAATTTTCGTCTCACTGTTGCTCGCTCGCTTCTCCCTCCCTCTCACTCTCTGCTGCAATTTATTCCAAAATGTTTGTCAGAACTTTAACAGCATCATGGGCTCAACCCGCCCAATGTCCAATGTCTAATGTCTATCCTGGGCGCGGACTCGGACACGGACACGGACAACAATATAGCGCCTGACAACGCAGCCAGCCAAAGCAGACGTAGCTAATGCTGTCACTTCGCCTGCCAGTCAGTCAAGTCATTAATTTGGCTTACCTAGGCCAGTTTTAGTTTTAGCTGCTTGCCAATAATAGGTCCAAGTGCCGTCTACGCTGGGAGGTAGAGTAGATCCTATGTATGCATATACAAGGCGTCGTCCGCAAGGTACGTAGGTAAGGTAGGTAGTATTTCGGCCGGTCAACGTGCGACTTAGCTAACATATGCACCCGTTTGTTTGCCTGGTACAACGGTCGCAAAATCTTGAACTAGACTCGCGATAAAGTTGAGATTCAGGTCCCACGAGCGCCGTCTTGACGAATTTACCGCGCCGCTGCAGATTGTGGCTGGCCTGCCGTTTGGTTCTCGATTAAGGTAAATTAATAAATAAAGCTCATTCGGTGGGGCATGTAATTAATAGCTAAGCTGCTTTAAGCTTCCGTGCTGTTGTACCGTCTGTCGTCTGTAAGGATGCAACGAATGCAGAAAAGACTGTAGAGCTGGTTCAATGGATGCTTCTTGAGTGACCCAGTAATAGAAAGGAATCAATTGGTGGTTTTTTCTGGTGTGAAGAAAGGCTAGTTATCCTTGTATTGTCTTGAAATATCAAGTGAACCAAGAATTGGATTTTATCGTCACGATACAGTACAGACGAGATGGTACACCTGACTCGCAAGCATTGATGCAATTTAGAGCTAGCTTCCTACCGTACTATTTTTGTACTCTAATAATCACTCTATGCTCTTTTACCTTTAACGCATCCATTACATCATTGTTCGGCTGGTTGCGTCACGCGCATTGGAGCTCCCCAAGCTGCCGATGTCTTTTGGGCATAGAGAAACAACCCGATTGAGTCTTGGCTTTGCTACTACGTAAAGCTCCACTACATCTTCGGCATGAAGAAGCCGGTTGCCCAGCGTTCTGGACTGCATTTTGACTTTTGCGGCGAAAAAGAGCATGGAATTGGGGCATGTCCAATATTAGTTGAAGACGCTAGTCAGTTCGAGTATTGACTTTTTACCGACGTTCAGCCATGCTTGGGTCAGGTTGTCTTGAAATTAACCCGCACAAAAAAAGAAATCATATTATGGCCCCTGTCTTTCTCCCCGCATCTGTTGGAACCGTAGCATCCCCTTCCTGATCTTCAGCATCCTCGTCGGAATCATCGTCAAAAACCAAGGGGTACGTCAACATGGCAGCTACACCTCCTAGAGCTTGTAACTTCGCCCCTGCCTCGTGATCGCTGCTTAGCACCCTGACCTCGCCGCCATCCTCCTTGACCTTGTCCACTATCGCCACGTACTTTTTACGCTCCTCGATGTCCTGACTCCGGAAGAGCGCATTGTTGATGTAGAGCACCCCACCGCCGCGTCCGGCCGCGCCCTCTTCGACGGCCTTCTTGACAGTGCTGTACCCGTAGCACGCGCGACCATCATCCGCCCGAATCATGGCTTCGAGGTCGTCCATACCCCTGGAGCTGAGGGCGGACTTCATCGTCTTCATCTGCTTCAACACCTCCTGGCTTTTGAGGACTTCGTTGAGCGAGTAGACGTTGCCCGAGCTCGAATGCACCACGACCGTGTTCTTAACTATTTGCGCCAGCATCTTGTCGCGCGTCCGCGCTGCCTCCTCCTTGATGAAATCTCGGAACTTTTGTGCCGTGTAGCCCGGCGACGCCAGCAGCAACGGCCGCGCCTCTCCCTTGAAATCTATGTTGCGCAGCAGAGTATCGAGAGTCATCCGGAAAAACTTGGTGGTCTTGGCGTCAGGGCCATCGCGTTTGCTAGCGTTCCGGCCAGAGGATCCTCCCTTGGCCGAGCCGCTGCTCTCGACGCGCTGTTTGATTAGTGTCTGGTAGTCGCTGATTAGGCAGATGTTGGCAAAGTTGTCCTGCATTACGATGGCCGCGACAGCGCCATCCCTGTCCGTGTTGAGGGCGTCGCGAAGCGCCTCGACGGCAACCGAGTCCCAGCCGTCCTTCTTCCATAGTGTGAATGGCCGGTTCAGCTCGAGATCGAGGGTGTGGTACTTGCCCAGCGGCACGACGTCGTTCTCTACCGTGACGATTCCCGAAACGTGAAGTGCAGAGGCGGCAGGATCGAAGAGTGTCGAGGTTACGCGCAGGGTGAGCTCCGTGTGTACCCGGTTCGAGGTCGTGTGGCCGGTACTGTTTTCTGTCGTCACTCGTCGGATGGCATGGCCCTTGAGGATGTCTTGGTTTCGTATCAGATTGTTCGCGTGCCACATATCCTCGGGCTCCGTGGGTGTCAAGGTGACCGGGCTTTCTTCCGAGAGCCCTGCCAAAGACCCGCGGAGCTGCATGTTGGATGTGTGCTCGAAAATTCGCCTGAAAGACTGTATGGAAATGCGGGGATCTTTCAATACGAGTGACCAGAGAGGACAGTCCCCGTCCCCTTGATCCTCTTTGTCGTTTTCGTTGGCGTGGGCGACTTGTTTGTTTATACGTGCCACTCAGTCTCAGTTGCGAAATGGATTTACTGTAGCGACGCTGATGGCGGGGTTCCGATGACGTCTGTGTTATATAGTGGGAAATTTGTCGCGTCTCCTAAAATCAGACCATGCACCTTAATGAGAAGCGGCGTGATAAAGTGGGACCAATGCCACAAATTTGGGCGAACGCATGCGCGGGGTAATCGATTGAGCTCTTATCGAAAGACTGTGGGCTAAAAAAAAAAAAAAAAAAAAAAAAAAAAAAAAAGTTCAAGCCGACTGCGTCGTTCGACTGCGTCGTTCTACTCCAAATCCAACTTGCGCTAAGCAAAAAATCACAAAACCAGCGTCTTTTTTGTTTTGACTTGTTAAAAATGGCACCCGACGACTCCTCAAAAAAAGCCGATACGGGAAAGCGCTCCCTTGGCAACGAAGATGCCACTGACGGCGCTCTGAAAGGAGGCCGCCGTCCCAATGGCGACGCGGACGCGATGGACGTTGACGACCACCCACGCCCGGACATGGGCGAGTTCGAGGACGAGTTTGAAGACGAGTTTGAGAGCGAAGATGAGGTCATTGAAGCTGGCGTTGACGGTAGGCCGGATGCCGAGCGCGAGGCGGAGGAGAAAGCTGGTGAGTGTGCAACCATGATTAGATTCCCTCGGCATATATATCATGTCGAGTGTCGTATCCAGCTAGCACTGCTTCGTGATGCTGCCTCAAAAGTGCGCGAGCTCCTTGGGCACCTGCTGACCACGCGCTTCCACAATCCCAGGTGCCATGGAAGTTGACGGCGGCGGCCCCGGTACATTCATAGTCGGCCGCTCCCAGCTCGAAGCGGGCCAGACCTTGACGCCAGACCCCACGACGTACGATATGCTACACAGCCTGAGCACGCCATGGCCCTGTCTATCTTTTGACGTGATACGAGACGGCCTCGGCGACAATCGCAAGGTCTATCCTGCCACCATGTATACGGTTGCTGGCACGCAAGCAGAGACGTCCAGGTCCAACGAAAACCAGATCATGGTCATGAAGTTCAGTGGTCTGAGCAAGATGGATAAAGGAGGTCTGGGCGAAGACTCGGATGATGAGGACGATGACAACGACGAAGACGCCGATCCAATCCTAGAGAGCAAGTCGATCCCTCTGACGTCGACTACAAACCGAATTCGTGCCCATCAAACACCGTCCGAGGGTGGCCGACCGGCAACGACACTTACAGCTACCATGACGGAGTCGTCAAACGTTTTCATTCACGATATCACGCCGCATCTCGCCTCTTTCGACACTCCTGGCACAATAATCACGCCGCAACAGAACAAACCCTTGTGCACCATCAGAGCGCACAAGTCTGAAGGCTATGCCGTCGATTGGGCCCCGGTCAGCTCGCACGCCGCGGGCCGGCTCATGACGGGCGACAACGATGGGTTGATGTACATGACGACAAGGACCGACGGCGGCGGTTTCGTCACAGACACCAGGCCATTTGCTGGCCACACCAGCAGTGTCGAGGATATTCAGTGGAGTCCTTCGGAGGCATCCGTCTTTGCCTCTGCCTCGAGCGACGGCACAGTTCGCGTTTGGGATGTGCGCAGCAAAAGCCGAGCGGCCGCTCTGACGGTCAAGATCTCGGACACAGACGTCAACGTGGCCAGCTGGTCGCGACTGACGACGCATCTGTTGGCGACAGGAGACGACAACGGCACGTGGGCTGTGTGGGATCTCCGACAATGGAAGCCCTCGACCAACAACAAGGCATCTACGCCAACGTCCATCGCCAGCTTTTCGTACCACAAGGAGCAAATCACCAGTCTCGAGTGGCACCCATCAGACGACAGCATTATCGCCGTTGCGGCGGGCGACAACACGGTCACCCTGTGGGACTTGGCGGTGGAGCTCGACGACGAGGAGAGCCGGGACACGGCAGGCGTGCAGGACGTGCCGCCACAGCTGCTCTTTGTTCACTACCACGAAAACGCAAAGGAGTTGCACTGGCACCCCCAGATACCTGGTGGTCTGGTAGTGACGGGACATGAGTTTAGTGTGTTCAAGACGATTAGTGTCTAGGCTAGGTAGAAAAGCTAATGATTCTATTCTACCGTACCCTTGGCGAGATTTTGATGGGCATTTCAGTCTTTTTCCAAGTGGTATACATTTGCTGCCTGTCGGTCCAGCCTTTTGACTCGGGGCACAGCTCCATGTCAAAGTTCCAAAACATGCGGGCCAGGATGAGTCTGAGCTCGGCGAGTGCGAGACTGTGGTAATTTTGAGCGCGTTTGGTCAGTTGCAAAAAAAGCTCGTACTCATCTCAACATGGACACTTGACAACAGAAAAAGACGACTCACTTCTTTCCGATGCAGTTTCTGGGCCCAAACGAAAAGGCCTGCGATGCTGCCTTTCGGTCCAGGTCGAACCTCTTGTCCTCGGCCAGCCACCTCTCTGGGTGGAACTCGTTTGGCAGCACGTAGTTCTCCCTGGACCGCCCAACCGACAGATGGTGCATGCCGACAGTCATGCCCCCTGGGATGAAGCGACCCAGTATGGTCCTTCCGCCGTCGGGTACCACGCGGGGGAATGCACCGGGGCCAGGAGGGAACATGCGCAGCGTCTCGTCGATGACGGCGTGGAGGTACGGCAAGTGGGAACGCTGGGTTGACTGTAGGGTGATGTCGGCTTCTGAAGCGAAGGCGGCATCGAGCTCGGCACGCAGACGGGCGTAGACGTCTGGGTTGGACAGGACAAAGTATGTGCCGCTGGTCAGGGCGGTGGCAGTAGTCTCACTGCCGGCCACGATGAGGACCTGCGCCGACGTGTACATTTCCTCGACCGTCATTCCCTTTTCGTCATCTGCCTGGAGAATGTACGACACTAAAAGGAGGAGAGCAAAAAAAGGTGAGTCAAGTTGACGACAGAGAAAGGATGGCCATGTTGAACAAAACTCACTAAAGTCGGTCTTGTCCGTGTCGGTCTGCTCCAGTCGCCGGTTGATACGCTCGACACCAAACATGTACTGCCTCTCGCGCATCTGCAGCAGCTTCTTGGGCACTATACATAAGAGGATGGCATAGTACAGAGCGGTGGGGAACCTCCTGGCGGCGCGGATGTAGGTGCCGGCCTTGAAGATCTCAAAGACGGCCGTCAGCCACCAGTGCCACCGACCGTCTCGGAGACAGTGAAAGGGCTCGCCGAAAGCCAGGTCGCCAATCAGGTCAAAGGTGGCAAAGTTGTACCACAGGTTGATGTCGACGGTGGGCCCCTGGGAGGACTGCCTGCGGAGCTGCTGGATGAGCATGTCGATGTACCGTGTCATCCTCGGCTCCTGGCTCCTCAGCGCCTTGTCGGAGAAGGCCGGGTTCTGCAGTCTCCGCATGCGCCGGTGCCCTTGGTCGTCGGCGGTCAGGATGTTGTCGACACCCCCGACGTTCTTGTTCCACCACTTGGGGTCCTTGTCGAAGCCGCCAGCGCCGAACCCGTACGCAGTGGACCAGACCTCGGGGTTGGTCATGGACAGCTCGTCCGGGGAGATGCGGACCACCTCGCCGTACTGGTCGTGCCACTGCTTCACCTTCCAGTGGCTCAGTCCACGGACGTCCCAGAAGAGATAAAAGACGCGGCTGGCCCGGCACAGGAAGGGTCCAGGGTAGTGGCGGAGCGGGTGGAAAAAGAGGTTGTAGATGCATTTTCCGAGTAGAAAAGCCACCGCCTGCACCCTTTGTTAGTCATAGTGGAACGGAGAGGGTTGCTTTGAGTATCCATCTTACCGCGCAACCGAAATACTTTAACATCAGGACAAACATGGCAGCCGTTTTCCCATGTGTACCTCGAATTACTGAATAGGTGAATAGGTGACTTGGACGAATCGCGCGCAGGGCATACTTTTCTAGCATTACTCTCAAGCTGCTTGTATGCTGTATGATTAACAAAAGCACGAGGTGGTAAGGCGGCGCTTTGGCGCTTAAACAAACCCAAAATGAAAGAAATGCCCGATTGCTTGCTAGTTTTACCGACAAGGCGGAACAAAAAGGGGGATGGACAAAACAGGTAACCTGGTGCCTCCCTACTTTGCCTCCTTCCGGCCGGGTACCGTAACATTAATCAACCTTGTTTTAGAGTAGGTAATATAAAAAGCAAATAAATATGTTAACCGCAAGCACGTGGCATAGTATACCTAGGTAAGCTTTCTTGCCAAGGAGCTGCATGCCACCGCCCACATCGGAGGGCGTACGACTCGGACATGGGTTGGCATGTCCCACAGGCACTTTTTGACGTGCAGTAGGATGGGACGGTAGTTGACAGCGATATCAGGGAGGGCAGTATAGTCTAGATGGGGCATGTCGCAGTGGTGCATCTGCCCTCGAACATTTCTTGTTGTTGAACAGAACTAGACCTAGCAGAAGTCTACCCAGAGTATTCCTCTTCTGCTAGTTCTAGTTCTAGATGCTTCAGCTTTTGTAAAGCCTGGTTTTTGCAAGACAGAGATTGATGAGAAAAAAAGGAGAGGCAAGCCGAGTGCAACTGTTGCCTGACGTCGCGCGCCTGGCACAAGTGCTGCCTTCGAGTCAGTTGACATGCAAAAGTGGATAGCAGATAATGTGCACTCTTATCTGCCCCGGGTAAAGTTGATGTTCATCTTGTCGGTGATGTGCTGGGATATGCTGGGCAGAGCAGACTCAAGCTTATTTAACGTTACGCAACGATAACAGGGCTGGGTGAGGAGAGCTTTGATGCGGAGCGAAAAGCGGCGACCGATTGTGAGGTAGCTTGGGTAGGGAAATGATGGGCGGGAATGGATAATAACCGGCCAGGTCCAGTAGCTTACAAGAGTGTATATTTTATATACAACTCTTGTATGCGAATACTAGACTAGACTGGAACTAGTTCTAGACTATGATCTAGGCTCTAGATGCATTTTTACTGGTCGAGCAATGCGCAGTGGCAATCTCGTATACTACGGGTCTAAGTACAATCC
The DNA here is from genome assembly GCF_000002495.2 of Pyricularia oryzae 70-15. Lineage (NCBI taxonomy): Eukaryota > Fungi > Ascomycota > Sordariomycetes > Magnaporthales > Pyriculariaceae > Pyricularia > Pyricularia oryzae. The sequence continues at coordinate 263,442 of NC_017852.1, read as the reverse complement.
TGTTGTTACCAGCCCCTTGTCTCGTTTCCCCGTTCCCCAGTTCGGTCAATCCCCCGACAAAACAAAGCGGGCTTGCAGCAAACATGATTGCCGATCTCGCCAGTGTGCCTTGGTTGGAAATTCAAATCCATGTTGCAGACAGTAGAGGCTTGACCTTGTAGACGCAGACAGAATGTCTCGTGATTGAGGAGTATATCCACCAGAGCAGATGCAAGATCCATCATTTCATTTTCCTCTGATAATATTGAGATTATGGCTTTGTTGCTGCTATTCCGCAGCAGGGCGGTGCATATGCCGGCAGAGCGTTATCGGGTCCCGTTCCCCACGTCGGTTCGACCAGAAAAAGAAATATATGGGCTTGAGCAAAGACCCTGTTTGTAAATATTTTGAGTCAGGCAGGCAAGCAGTCGGGTATCAAGGTGGCATTGTCTGGAGGAGCCACAGTGATGGGGGATTGGAGCATGTATCTCGGACGCAATAGAAGGGGGTAATTGAGTGGCTACTTTCTGGAGTGTATCAAGTAGGATGGAGAAAATAAATGGTGGTGCCTTGACATGTAACTGGGTATATAGCACATATGGCCCTTCTTTTTTTGTGAACCATGTCGGGCTGTCGGTCTCATCTGCCAGTTTTATCTGCTAGATAATTATTGTTGTTCAAGATCCTTTTGATACGTTTGACTGGGCCCCTTATATAGCTAGCTACTCAAGGTACCCATAGTAGTCAAAATGTTGACTGCTCAGCAGCAGCCTCTCCACACTCACCTGGGCACGGTGGCCAAGTGTGAGAGGAGCATTTCCAAGAGGCAAGCATCGAGAGAGATTCTGAGAGAGGTTGCAAGGCAGGCCATGCATAACAACGTCTTGGAGAGTCCCCTCAGCACCAAGATTCATCACAACCCACAGCCAAGCATAGCACCGAGAGCCAAGCCCCTCGACAGATCAACGCCATGGAGCAGCATCAACGCGCTCATGCGGTTCAACAGCAAAGACCACCAGTTCTGGTGGAACACGACGGGCCGTTTCTTCGCCACGCTGCTGGAGCAGGCTGGCTACAGCGCGACGGAGCAGTACCGAGAGCTTTTCTTCTATGCCATGCACGTCGCGCCCGAGCTCGGTCCCGCACCCGACTCGCAAGGCAACGTGCAGAGGTGGCGCAGCCCCGGCACTCCGGATTCAACCCCCATCGACTTTAGCTGGGAATGGGGACTGGACGGCAACGGCGTGGTGAGGTATTCTTTTGAGCCCATCGGGCCAAATGCGGGAACACCACTGGACCCCCTCAACTCGCACGCGACCGAGGACTGGATCAACAGGCTCGACCGGCAGGGTCTCGTTCAGGGGCTGGACCTGGAGTGGTACAAGTACTTTACAAAGACGCTGCTCTTTGCCCCAGAGGACGACTCGCGCACGTCCAAGACGACCGAGGACTTCATCGAGGAGACGACGCCCAGGGCGGGGACAGTGGTGGCGCTGGATCTGGAGAAGCGCGGACCCGTCATGAAGATCTACATCTATCCTGGTCTCAAGGCGGCCGAGATGGGCATCGACGCACTCGAGCTGGTGGCCAGGTCCATCCGGGGGTTGCCACCAGCCCAGTATGCATCCCTCAGGGACAACGTCGAGCCGCTGCTCGAGTATCTCCAGGGCCGAGGTGCACAAAAGTGGGGGTTCGAGACGGGCATCCTGTCCATCGACCTGCTCGACCCGGCCGAGGCGAGGATCAAGATCTACGTCCGCGCGCCACACACCAGCGTCGAGTATCTAATGGACGCCCTCACCCTCGGTGGCAAGTTGGACCTGTCCGAGGCCGGAGGGTACAGCAAAAAGGCCCTGGCCGACCTGGTTGACTTTTGGAACATGCTACTCGGCGACTCGCCCGACGAGCTGCCCCCTGATCACCCGGGCAGAGCAAGACCAGGCTTCTACTACACAGTCAAGGCCGGCCGGCCCGTCAGCCCCAAAGTCTACGTCAGTCCATTTTGGTTCGTAAAGAGTGACAAGGAAGTCATGCAGAGGATGCGCAACTACTTGAGCACACGAGAGGACGAGCCAGACATGCTCGGCCAGATGGCGAGGTACGAGGGGGCCTTGGAGAGTTATTTGTAAGTTGCCACCAAGACTGTGACTAAGACGGCGACTAAAGAGACCAAGCAAGACTAAACAAACCCCTTGAAACAGTGGCAACCGAGTTCTGGAGCAGCGGTGCGGCAGCCACTACTACGTCGGATGTGCACTGCAAAAAGACCAACTCCGGCTCGTGACATATTTGACGCCACAAACCTTTGAATGTGAAAGAGAACGGCTGCAGAGTTCAAAGGGCAAAAGGCCGCTTGGAGAGGCACAAGATGAGGATACAAAGTCCGGGTGATTAATGGCTTGTGATATTAGCGTGCCGGACTATAGACTTGAATTATTGGCTTTTGATTTTTTTTGATTTTATATCTTGTCACATTATACAATTTATACCTAGGTCTTTACTCTCTTCTGTCTCTCCCTCTCAACCACGCCTTCAAGAAGCTCACACGCCCTGATGGCACCACCCAAATTATTCAAACTCTTCCCTACTGCGGCCGCCCTCTCCGCAAAGGATGAATCCTCCAGCATGGTCTTGACGGCGCTCTTGATATCCGCAGCCTTGGGCGTATCCGTCTGCAAATCCACCCCAGCACCGACCGCCACCACCCGCGCCGCCGTGTCCTTCTTGTCCTCCGACGTCCCCGCGCAGATGAGGGGGACCCCGTTGGCGAGCGCCTGCGTGACGCTGCCGTAGCCTCCGTTGGTTATGAGCGTGCGGCAGCGTGGCAGGAGCTCGCTGTACGGCACCCACTCGGCCAGGCGCACATTGTCCAGAGCAACGCCCCTCCCCGTCAGCTCGCTGCGGATCTGGTCGGCCAGCGGCGACGGCACCACCAACAGCAGGCTCTTGTCGCCGGCTAGCGCCTCGATGGCCGGTATCAAAAGCGTAGACGGGTCCACGGCGTATGTGCCCTGCGTGATGCCTATGACGCACTCGTGGCTCTCGACGTCGGACCACCAGGATGGCAGGCCGGCCGAGGAGGCAGTGCCGGCTGGAGACACCAGTGGGCCGACAAAATGCGTGTTTGGCAGCAGATCCTGGACTCCAAACTCGAGATCTTGGCACGAGGCCTGAATGTGCAGCAGCGGGCTGTAGTTGAAGGGCTCATCCGGGGTCTGCTCCGCAAGTCCGAGTCCTGAGCGCTGGCGGTTGATGACGGGCAAGGCAAGCGCCGGCGTGGTCAGCAGTGTGCCCAGCGCCGACAGGGGCTTGTTGTGATTCGTGTACATTGGCACGACTCCCAGCGTGGCCCAGGCCCCAACAACGCCCAGATCGAACATGGCCTTGGCCCCATACGGCATGGCGTCGTTGACCAGACAGTCGATCTGGGGATCGCCCTTGTCCTTTAAGACACGACGAACGTCGGCCACCACGGCATCGACGCGCCCGCCAAACAGCACATCGGCCAGTTCTTGCAGCGAGGCAGGTTGGGCAGCCAAGAGCCGCTCGTCCCACTCCACAAGGGCCTCGGTCTGGGCATACTCGGCCCCCGAGGCCCTGGCACGCGACGACTGAGACGGGTTGGTCAACCAGATGACTCGATGACCCCGTTGGACCAGGGCCTTGGCCAAAGCCTGCATGGGGAGGACATGGCCGGTTGCACAGAATGTGTGCAGCAGGAACGTGTACTTTTTTGTCGGTATATGATGGGCTGCCATTGTGAGGGACCTGAGTTGACGCGGCCTACTACTGCAGTTGAGTCGGTAGTTTGGCTGTATAAGTGCCGACTGACAGCGTGATATTGAGCCCGAACCCCTGAATGCAAACCCAAGTCAAGCAGGTAAAGCAGGTGTTCAGTCAGCTACCTTCTTTTCCGTTATCGTCCAGGGAAAGACCCTGGCTTGCAAACATGACGTGTGAGCTCTGGTAACAAATCGATGGAGCATGAACCTTGACTGGAAATGATGCGCAGGAAACCGCTTGACTCGCTCGAGAATAGACTAGACTAGTGGTTGAATGAAAATGACTAAATACCCGATCATTGACTGGGTTCCGTATCATAAGCAATTAATTAATTAATCAATCAACTTGCCTTGGTATAAACGCAAGGGACGGTACAGTACTAAAGTACGCAATGAATGTACTATGGTAATCAGGTACATACCTACATAGTACCTGGCAACCCAAGAGACCCAAGCCGATGCAATCAGTCCCCACGGAGCCCCAAGATTGCAACGTCCCGAGGCGATCCATATCCATGGTTTCTTGGGTAGGGTCCATCAAATTGTGGACAGGATTGACAGGACTCAAGCTTTTTTCTCCAAGCGGTCAATGCATTTGACGCGATCTTTTAATCCCCTGTTGACTGACGTTCAATGTGGTGGTCGCGTTTGGTTCTGCACAATTGATGCCATATCAAATTACCACTTATATCGACTATGGTAGTTCTCGTCCATCTGACAGGAAACAATGATGAAAAGACGTATAGAGAACATCGTCTAATGTGCATATAGAACAGGCTAATTCTAGTCGATTCCCTACCTAATCTAGATGGTTCTAGAGTAGTTTAGATCAGACACAAAAGAGAAACCGGCTGGTGGGGTCAAGACGAGACTCCAAAAGGTGGGCTGGAGCCTGGACTCCAATTTGGGGTGGCGCTATTGCTCCGATAAACGGAGCCGGCATTTTCAAGTACGAAGCAACAGAGTTGACTGGGAGAAAGAGCCATTTTCTTGTGAGTGTGCAAGATAAGGGAGGCAGGTAAATACCTCGTTGTTTCTGTCAATGTTGATATACAAACAACAAATACAAAAGATTGAGCATTAGAAAAAGAAAGCTCACAGGGAGACAAGGGGGGAAGAAAAGAAAAAGAAAAAGAAAAAAAAGAAAAAAAAGAAAGAAGTAAAAATGTCGGACCCCACCACGCAACAAACCCCCTCATTAAACATACGCAAAGCGACCGCGAGCGATCTCCCGTCGCTGCAACCACTCGTCCAAAGAGCATATCGCGGCGAGGCGAGCCGCAAGGGATGGACCACCGAGGCCGACCTGGTGGCGGGCCAGCGCATCGACGCGCCGGGGCTGCTGTCCAAGATCAACGCCCCGCTGGGCGCCGTGCTGCTCGCCTGCCCTGCCGGCTCCGACGAGCCGGTGGCCTGCTGCGAGGTGGTCTGCCGCGACGACTCGTGCCAGGTCGCCTACTTTGGCCTCTTTGCCGTCGATCCCGAGCGGCAGGGCGGCGGCCTGGGCAAGGTCGTCCTGCAAAAGGCCGAGCAGTACGTCAAGGACACCTGGGGCGTCGCGCGCATGGAGATGACGGTCATCTGGACCCGCGAGGAGCTCCTCACCTGGTACGAGCGGAGGGGCTACTCCAGGACCGGCGAGAAGAGGCCGTTCCCGTACGGAGAGCCAGAGAACGGAACGCCGCTCCGTGACGATCTTTACTTTGACGTCCTGACAAAGGACTTGTAGGCAGCCAGGCAGCCGAAAAAAAAAAAAAAAAAAAAAAAAAAAAAAAACGAGACACTCGCTCAATCACAGTCACCCGGTCACACAGTCACCCGGTATTGTTTTTTCAAGTCCTTTTTTTGCTCGGTGGGTTAGGCTATATTACCTGGTACAATATCCTGAAACGGGGGCTAGGGGTTTGGCAATTTGGCTCGGGTTTTTGACGAAAAAGCTTGTCTCAAAGCTTGGCCATTGGTTAATCGTCTTCCTGGTAACTCATTTATCTCTTTTTGTCGCCGGATGGTGCTGAGAAACTGGTCCGAAGCAACCCGCTAGTGCTAATGCGTCAAATTGACATGGATCCCGATGCCAATTTTCTCCCACATAACCTGGCGACGAAACAAGGAGTTCATAGATGAACCGAAACAAGGCCCCTTGCTTGCGTTGTATTTTTTTTTGTGAACCCCCCTCTACGCTGTGGTACGGTACACTGGTGTTAGTCATGTCAGTTGTCGGTCACGAGCAGGACATGGGCCCTGCACACTCAACATGGGTATGTCGTTCATCTCTTCTCTAGCCAATATGGTGACAGCTTTGGCTGCCTGCAGTTTGCGTACTTGACCTGCAGATATTGACTACTTACTGTAGAGTGTGTAAACTTAATTTTTTTCTGTACCTGCAGCTTGCTTGCTACCTTGTTTGCCATGCCTCTATCCGCACCGTGGTGAGCCCATCAAAACACAGCAGCAGCTGGCAGGCCAGTTGGTTCAGCAGAAAGTCAAAAACCCAAACGAAGGAAAAAAAAAAAAGATGATTCCGTTTCCCGAGCGTCCATGGGTGGCTTTCTGCCTGGTCCTTCCAATCATCGTCATCTGGTGCTGGGCGCTGCTTGACGACTCTCACCCAACCTTGCTTGGGCTTCTTTTCGTTTTGGACGCCAGCAGCCGACGGCCGACAGATGCGCAATTCATCACGCAAGCCGCAGCCGTCGAATTCCCTTCACCAATCGACTATGCGCCCATCCAGCAGGCATGCGCCCGCAACGGCGGCTTCAGAGACGGCCTGCTGTTCACCTGCGAGGGTCAGCACGGCGGCGTCGGCATGGTGAGGAACCAGATCCTCAAGTGTGTGCGCTATGCGATGCACGCCGGAGCCGCCATCGTGGTCCCGTCCATGTCCAAAAGGAACCCAAAGGACATTAGCGACATTGAGACCATCTACGAGGCGCCCCTGGAGTACCTGTTTGACCGCCACGCCTTTGTTCACCACCTCACTGCCGCCTGTCCAGGCATGCGCGTCTACGACTCCGAGGATCAGTTTCCTCACTACAGCGACAGGGTCCCCGAGAACCTGACCATAGTTGGTGATCAGTTCGACCCGGAACACCCTCCCGAGGGCATCCGGCAACCGCGCGAGTGGCGCCACTCGTTTGAGGGCTGGCTCGATGGCCAGGGGGTTCAGGTCAGTCCCGAGAAGCCGGTGCACGTCAAGATTGACCAGGCGTTTCTCGAGTATCCCGTGCGAGACGACGGACGAGAATTTGCCAACGAATACGGCAAGATCTTGTCCTTCCGGCACGAGACCCGCGACTTGGCCGCCCGCGTCCTGCTGGAGATGAGAAACAAGTTCAACCTCCCCATCGACCCCAGCCGACCCATCAATCCCGACACCTACTACGGAGCACACCTGCGGCTGGAAAAGGACGCCGTCGAGGCCTGGGCCCCCGAAGACGGCTGGCGGTTCTCCAACATGGAGGACCAGTTCCAGGAACAGTTCAAGAACCTGGCCCGGTTCCCCGGTCTCGACGTCGTCTACGTCGCGTCAGGCAACCTCACAGTCGTGGACCTGTTCCGACAGGAGCTAGCCAGGCGCGTCGAGGTCGACAGCAGCAGCACCGACAAGCCCGGCCCATACAGAGGACGAAACATCACCGTCGTGACCAAGCACGACCTGCTGCCCGACAAGACCGTCATCGACAGTCTGCCCTTTGACCAGCAGGGTCTGGTAGATTTCCTCGTCATGTTCCGTGCCAGTGCCTTTATGGGCGTGGGCCATTCTAGTTTTCCCTGGAACGTGGCGCTGCGGAGGCACGAGCTGAGCAGGTACGAAAGCATTGCCAACGAGGGGACCGACTTGCTGAGGGATGAGCTGAGCGTCATCATGGGCAAGCGAAGTGACTATCATCACATTGATCCGTTTGCAACGGGTCTCTGGCCATGACTTCTGTTAGAACTAGTTCTTGTGTTGTCCAATTTTAATACAATCGAATCAACCTACCTACATGAACTGTACCGCACCCAACAAACATTATTGATCCTCTAGTCAAAACAGAGACATGCCCCCCTCTCAAAGAGGCCCAGTAACGTTGGCCCATACCTCCAGCAGCACCTGTATCGCCACGCACGTCGCGGCGGCTTCCACCAGAGTCTTGCCCAAGTCCCAGCGCTCGCCGTCCGCATCAATCCGCTTCACCATCGGCAGCCCGGCCATAAAATACACGGCGTACCCCAGCGAGCCCAGGCGCAGCATCCTGGCCCTGTTGAGGTAGCGAAAGTACTCCGACATGATCTCGGTAGCCATGAAGAAGGTCTCGAGGTAGGCCGTCGAGTACGATACGGCCACGAGGGCCAGCCCCTTGCCGACGATCGTGTCCCGCACCGATCGAGGCAGTATGCGGTCCCGGACCAGTCGTTCGGCCTTGAGCATGACGGCAAAGTACGTCATGAAGTAGGCGTGGGTCAGGGGGTACATGAAGAGCGGCACCGCTTGCCCCTTGTTGCCGGCCCCCAGGACGGGCGAGTCGAAGGTCAGCCTGGTGTTGGCAAAGTTGTAGCGCATCCCCATGAGGTTGAAGAAGTAGTGCGTCCCAAAGTAGGTGCCCCAGCAGACCACAACAAAGACCCACAGGTTGAGCTTGAGCCAGTATTGCTGGTGCAGGGGCTGCTTGCGCGTCGACGGGCAGTCTCGCCGCACCATGTACGCGGGAAAGACAACCGCCGGCATGGACACTGCCCACGAGAAGACCAGCAGCTCAAAATCCCCCCAGTGCGCTAGTCGGCCCGTCAGCATCACCCAGCCCACTGCTGCCATCCAAAGCGGACTTTCGTAGAGGATGGCGCGCTCGGTAGTCTCTTTCTCGGACGCCATCATGGGGGGCTGCCTTGGTTCGAATCTTGTCTTGATGTCGGTTAGAGGGGAAAAAAAGAGATACAATAAAATGAAGAAAGAGACTGCAGCTTTTGGTCCTTTGTAGCTGGAGGCCTTGTTTCATCCGGTCCAAATCATGAGTGTCATTTGTTTGATCAAGAGACGCCTTGACCAACCTACACGATTCGTTATCCAACCTACAAATTGGCCACAATTGTCTATTTTTGCATATTGTCCAACAGCAAGTTGCGTGCAGACAGATGGGTGCCACGAAAAAAAACCCAGCGGCGTACGGAATACGAATCGCATTCGTCAATACGTCCTGGGCGGCTGCGCATCTTGGTTCGCCACGGTGGGGAACAGCTCTTAAACAAGGGTGCTGAAGGCCGTCGTTTGCGATGGACATCCATCAGGGTAAACAGTTATTCAACCCGTACAGATCGCTAAGTAGCCCGGAATGGATACCTGTGAATGCCGCGATAAAATCCTCGTGACACGTAATTGTACACAAGCCCAACTTTAAAAAATTTGTGGCACCACCTGCACCGCCTGCACCGCCTGCACCATTTGCACCACCTATATTGTGTGCACCAATTGCTCAGAACATTGCGCGCACACCCAATTCGATCGATATTTTTTTTTGGAATACGCATACATGGTCCCGATTTTTCGATCGAATGGTGCAGGTGGGTGCAAGTCGTAATTATAGGTAGTGCAGGTTGGCGTTTTCCGATTGTGGTTTGTCACAATTGTACCGTGCTTTGTACAATATTAGCACTGGAGGGTTCCACTTCCGGGCTATTTAGCGATTTGTACTGGTTAAATAACCATTTAATTATTGCATAGCATGATAATTCAAAGTACTGATTACGGTAGGGCTGATTGATATCAAGGTCCAGGTATTCAATGCAGATTGCATGGTTCAAGCGAGTACCGCACCAGCAATCAACTGCTGCCAAGCTGCTTACTGCTTTGATTTCCATGTTGAAATTGGAGCCTCGATAGCAAATGTGATCCCCTGTAACCGGCGCAATCCGCTCGAGTGAGGAGTGCCAAAGCCATCACGTGTAGCCCAAACCAGGGGGTAGGCACTTTCCTGGGGAAATTGGATTTCCATGCTCTTCTCCATTTTTTCCGACCAGCCCAAAAGATTATATCCACATTCTTCCCCACGCAGTAAACAATCAACTCCGCAACCTCCACCAACTCGGACATGTTGCCCGAACACGTGTTGACGACCCAGGACGACCTAACCTCTTACCCCCATGGACGCTTGATAGGCATCACCCCGTGCACCCGAACGGCCGACCTTGTGGTAACGTCGTATCCCAACAAGCCCTGCCAGCTCCATCCAGCTTGGCCGCCAGTTCACCCCCGCTGTCGATTTGCGCCCAGCCCATGACGAGATTGCAAAGATGCACACGACGCAAGGGGCCCGGCTATATCGTGCCACGATCTCTTTGGAGGCCGAGGGTATAAGAACAGGATACTAGCATGTCGAGTAAACTGCTGCTGTCATGTTTACCACCTGGTTTCAGCGCCACGCCAATCCGCTTGCTTGACTGAAGACGATTGATCGCCTCTGTTGTTGACTGTCGTTGTACATACACACAACAACAACACCGTCGTAACTCCCCCAAAGTCGTCAATCGTCATCATGAAGCTCGTGACTGCCTCCTCCCTCTGCGCCATCTTGGCCGCTGGAGTGCACGCCCAACGCGGTGCCTCGCTGGATCCTATCCAGCCCGTCTTGCTTCCCGATGGTGCCAACGCAAAGAACCCGCTTTCGCACCTTGGTGGTAACGGGCCCTGGACTGTCGGTAAGGAAAACCCCCTCCCGCCTGAGAGATGGCAGCGTCATCGCCCACACTACGACCTCAAAACCTGACTCTAACAACGCTCACCTGAACATTAGCCCCCAACGTCAATGGCATCTCCTCCGATGTCCCCGAGAACTGCCACGTCGACCAGGCCGCCTACATCCTCCGCCACGGCTCGCGGTACGCTGATCCTGGAGCTCACAGTGGCTGGGTGACCATGGCCAACCAGGTGAGTTTTAGGACGACAAGGAGGCAGGCCTGCCATCTTGGAGGCAAATCGCTGACTTTTGGCTTCGCGCCTTTCCTCCCGACAGTTCAAGACGCAGAACTACACGGCAACTGGCCCTATCGCCTTCTTCCACGACTGGGACACGCCCCTGACCCACCCCGACATCCAAATCGCCCAGCTCAGCCCGACGGGCTACAAGGAGCTCTACTCGCTCGGCTACACCCTGCGTACTCGCTACCCGGATCTGTACGAGGAGGGAGACGACTTTTATGTGTGGGCCAACAAGTACCCCCGCGTCATCCAGACCGCTCAGCTCTTTGTCCGTGGTTTCCTGGGTTCCAACTCGACGCGATTGGGAAATGTCGTGTCCGTCGACAGCAAGGGCTTCCCTGACCAACTCGGAAACACCCTGGCACCCAGCGACCTGTGCCCTAGTTTCGAGGACAACTACTCGCCCAAGTCGGACCCGTGGAGGAACATTTGGCTGCCGCGCTTCAAGGCCAGGCTCGCGCAATACATCGAGGGTGATCTGCAGATCGATGACGGCGCATGGAACGACATCCCATACATCTGTGGCTTCGAGTCGCAGATCACGGGCCGCCTGTCGCCCTTCTGCGATGTTTTCAACGACGAGGAGCTCGCCCAGTACGAGTACCAGCAGGACCTGCGGTACTACTACGGCCACGGCCCTGGCGCCTTTGTTGCCAGCCGCATGATGGTCCCGTTCCTCAACGCCCTGGTCAACAGGCTCGTCGAGGGCCCCTCGGCTGACGTCGGCGTTGGCCCTGACGGCAGCTCGAGCTTCAAGGTCCCCAAGCTGCTGATGAACTTCCTCAACGACGGGCAGCTGAACCAGTTGGCCGCGGCCCTGGGAGTCTTTGACGAGCAGGAGCCGCTGCCTTCAGACCACATCCCCGAGGATCGCCTGTGGAGGAGTTCGCGCATCTCGCCCATGCGCGGAACCATTGCGCTGGAGAGGCTCAACTGCCGAGTTGGCGGGAGTGGTGGTGGCAACAGCACCTTGCCGCCCAAGCCGACCCCTTCGGGAGGCCCTTGCAAGGCCAAGAAGCGCGATGCCGCGTCAACCATGCAGAGGCGACAGGATGCTGTTATCGGCGGCCCCTCCAGGAACGAGACCTTTGTCCGCATTCGCATCAACGAGGCAGTCTACCCTGTTCCCTCCTGCCAGGACGGACCGGGCAAGTCGTGCCGTCTGGCAGACTACGCCAAGTACGTTTCGGACAAGCTCGAGGCCATTGGCAGCTTTTCCAAGCTGTGCAACGCCACAGCCCCTGGAACGCCGGCCGATGTCAAGGGTGCGAGCTTCTTGACCAACCTGGACCAAGACCACTTGGAGATGTTGAAGCCATGAGAAAACATGAACGAAGTTTATCAGCGCAACGAAGGATTGGATAATGATAGCGGTAATATATGAGTCATGGTTAATTTAATGGTGTTGATTCTACAGAGGGAACCCAAAATATTATATACACAAGAAAATCGTTGGGACAGCCTGTCTCGTTTTAGCTGCTGCTGTTGTGCTCTGCCAATGCTCGTTCGTTGAAGCATTTCTCTGGAATGATTCAATTCCACTTGGAAAAAAATAAAAGATCAAAGCAAAGACATTGTCGAAGCCCCGATGGCCACAACAAATGTCATGACAATCCGGACTCGCGACGCAGGATGGGCAGCCGAGTCCGGGGTTGATTCCTAGCAGGTGTTGAGCATGTTGCCGAGGGCGCTCTTCTCGGCACCGGTGATGGTGAGGGCCCAGTAGCTCTTGACCTGGATCCACGACTTGGCGTAGGTGCAGTAAAAGGACGCGAGGGGCGGGAGCCAGTTGTCGGGGCTGCTGTCGCTCTTTGAGCGGTTGACCGAGTTGGTGACGGCCCACAGCTGGGGCCGGGTGATGTCGTTGGCGAACTGCTGGCGCTGCGTCGTGGTCCACTGCGAGGCGCCGCTGACCCAGGCGTTCTTGAGCGGCACCATGTGGTCAATGTCGATGTTGCTGGCGCTGGTCCAGGTGGCGCCGTCGTAGGGGCTCTTCCAGGTGCCCGACACGGCGCTGCAGGCGCTGTTGGTCTCGACGTTGCTGCCGTCGCGCTTCAGCACGTACTCGCGCGTGTTGCAGGTTCCCGACTGCGTGCTCCAGTGCGGGAAGAGGTCGCGGTTGTACCCGGTGCCGCTCAGGGGCTGGGCCACGGTCAGGCCATCCAGCAGGGACTTTGCGGTAGCCGTGGAGGGGATGCCAGTCTATGGGGTGGTCGATAAGGGCCATGATTAGTTTGGGTTTTTTTTTCGGTGGTTTGTTTCCCCCCTTGTTCTGTTGATGGTGTTGTTGGTGATACTAATAGTGATGCGATGCACATCAAAGCAAATGTGGGCGGAAATAGGAGCTTACCGGGGTCGGCAGTGCAGAGACCAGGGCAACTGCCGAGAGGAGGATGGTAGCGACCTGCATGATAGGCAGATAGATGGCAATGACAGCAGCGGGCGACGCGAACCGATCAGACAGGCGCAGACGACAATAGCGAGAGTGAGGGAGCTAAACGAGCTGGGGAGCTAGGAACTACGGGCTGGTGAGAGCGTCCCTTCCCTGGACACTTTTGGACGATCTAGGCAGACTTACTTATATACCTACAAGTATGTATGCGGCCCTTGGCTGCCGTACCACCTCTTACCTACCTTTTCCTACCTTCCCACCTAGGCACGTAGGTTTTGCGATGGAGGGTTCCATGGAGCCAATGGAATGCTGGGCTCACGACTGCAATATTGTGACAACCTCGACGAGGTGGATAAGGTAATTAGGTACGGAGCAGGGTGGTATATGTGGATGTGACGAGTAGCTGCCGTAGCTACCTCTCGGTACTGTACGTACGGATAGATAGGCACGACTGAACTGGACCAGACTGGGTTCTAGAGGTCAAGATCACGGTAGTAAAAAGTGACATGGCTGGTCGGTCAAGCTACCAGGGCCTACGGATAGTTTACGGCAACCGAAAAGCAAAGGAAAGGAAAGGCAGAGTAGTGTATGGAGCTGAAGCGGGCGCAAAGAAAAAAAATGCAACCATAACAAAAGCAACTCACGCGTCACCCAATAGAATCAATGAGCTAGTGGCTACGCGGCAGGCAGGGACCGACTACGAGCAGCACAAGACACGCTTCGGGGATCGGCACCAGACATGTTGAGGTACCTTACACTACAGCAACAAGACCAGGAAACAGCATATGAAAGGAGCGGCTATCTCGTTTCCAATGCAAATCAACTTGCTTGGTATGGGTCTCTTTGGAGGGGAGCGAGTGGATGCAGATGATAGAGGCACGCACCCTTTATTTTCTTGTCAACTACCACTTGGGTAGGTACTATGTGCTTTTTCTTCAGGGGTGGCCTCGGCCCACTGATCAAATCAGGGTCCAAGGGCCGTACTGGTGCTATTTCGACCGAGCCTGCCAACCTACATACCGCGCGTCAAAGGTGGTAAGCCCCATGGGTCCGGAATTCAGGATGCGATGCAAGGTCCGGCATTTCAACTCGAATCTTGGGATGGGGTGGAGCGCAACCAATCAAGACTCGAGACGCCGACACACTTTACTATATGTGCTACGAGGTATTGTACCGTGTGCGCGTACCTGCCTTGCCTGGCGGTGGGAAAAGTGGACAAACTAGCTGCCAGCAAGCCAGGTCTGTTTGGTACCTTCCTTTCTCGGTGTTTATGGGGCGGCACACGCTCCGCTCACTGCCTCCTTGGCTGGCAGATAGAATCCCGGTAACCCCATCTTCTTATCGTGCATTGAGCTTGAGCTAGCGACTGGTCAAGGCACGTGGTGAGGGGTAGTCGGCTGGCGACACCACAAACTAACAAATCTTGTTCATTGCTAGCTTCCTTTTCGCCCAACTTTTGCCTGGCCCGGGTACCTTGGCAGCTTGGGCTTTTGCCATCCCAAGATATTCCATTCATTACCAAAAGCCATCCTACCTAGACACGCACAAGTTTGGGTCAAGCACGAGAAGAAAAGGATGCATCTATATATATGTATCTTGCGCCTGCAGAGAAATACAAAGTATGAGCGCCACCATACTCGAGTTACTTCGTAGGTATCTACGAAGTAAGCTACCTAGGTATGCAGGTATCCATAGTTTGGAACCGACGGGTCCAGCCGCGTAATAATTTATTTCGGTTAGAACCAAATGACGAGTCATCCTCCCTCCAACTAGAACGTGGAACTCGGAGTTTTGGCATGCCTTGTACGCAATTAAAGTCGTATGGATTTCACCGTGACTCCAAGACAAATAACGACTAAACTACTGTACCTACCTACCTAACCTACCTAGGTAGGTACCCAAGGTGCCCAGCTAAAAGTACCCAGCTAAAAGTAGAGGCTAGCTGCAATACTGCAGAAAGCCATCATAACCGCCAGATTCCATCATTGGAACAATACACATCCACCGGGCCAAAATCACAACTTTGATGGCCGGCCCTCGGACAACCAGGTCATGACCTGGTCGGTGAGGACACATTTTTCCGCATAGGGCTTGCTCCACCACACCTGAAGCTCTGCCTGCTCCTCCTTCTTCCAGCGACTCATCTCGGAGCCGATCCAGGCGGCACAGTGTTGGGCACATTCTTTGGGCCTTTCCATGGGCATCAAATGCCCAAAGCATTGAACCACGTGGTGGCCGACTCTGCCAGCTGCAACCCCGCCGCTGCCTCCCAATCCGGACCCGGTCCTGGCAAGCAGATCTTCGATTGCCGGGGGCGGGTTTGCGGGACTGGCGCCGCCAAAGACGTAAAACACGCTCGGTCTGACGTGCTGCAGCATGTGGTAGATGCGGGCCGCCGCAGGCTGGTAAAAGTAGTCTTCGTCGGGTCGTCGTTCCTTGAAAGGGAAGTCCTGTATCCGCGATTCGTCCAGCTCGAGTGCGCTGCCGTCTTTGGACAGGCGCTGCGCGATGGGGCGCAAAAAGGAAAAGACCTCTTGGTCTCTGGGGGTCACCAGGCTGACGGCGCCGCTGCCGGGCTTCGCGTCGGGATCGTCTTGCAGGCCGTAGTGCAGCCAGCGTTCAAAGATGCGGGGATCCCAAGTCTCGTAAAAGGGATGTTTGGAAAAGAAGGCTCTTGCCGCGTCCCGGGACGGAAAGTGGTCATGCCGAGTGGCCGAATACAGCATCACGGCCGTGCCGTTGGCTTCGCAATCCCAAACGCCCACGATGGGCTCCAGGATCAAAACGCTTTGAAACAGGCGCGGGTGCAGGAGAGAAACCCCGGCCAGCACGGCGGCGCCCAAGGAATGACCAATGCCCACCATGGGCGCCGGTAGGCGGAAATGATTGATCATCTGGTAGATGTCGCGTTCGGCATCGGCCCACGAAGCTGGTAGAATTGGTAGGCATGTTGTCAGATTTGTTTATATCCATGGCAAACAAGAGAAGAAGAAAAAAACATACGGTCGTTGCCTAGTTTTCCCTTGTTGACAAGTCCACTCTCGCCTTGCCAAGCCATATCTGCCATCCATATCGAGCGAATTCTGAATCCATGAGCGGAGGCCTGGTCCAGAATGTCATCCCAAATCGGCTCGTACAGTTCCTGTGAGAAAAAATAAAGATAACTGTTAATTTCTCTTTCTTTCATGTCCGGCTATCCCGTTCGTTCCCTTACTTTTGGGACACCACCCCCCTCGGCACCAATAATAGTAACGTCTCCGGGCTGCGGATCAGGGTTTGTTTTTGGGAATGTACTGCTTTATCACAAGCTTCAACACCTCTTCCTGGGAATTCGCTGTCGCTCGTGGGTACTGCCTGATGTGCGACGCATCAATAGTGTGTTTTACCACGTGGAAATGGGTGGAAGACATGGTTGCTGGGTCTCGGGGGTGGATATGTGCTTGCGCAGCGGACCGAAATCACTGGTATACCGTTGAGAGTCTGAGATGGGGTATTTATTTATCGCAAAAAATGTTTATCGCAAAACGACTTGCACTTTAGCTTTTCAAATACACATTGACTGACGGCCGAGAAACGGAGTATGCGCGCGCGCACGCGTGTGTGTGTGTGTATGATACGAACGGAGCAGGATAATGTGCCGAGGTGGGGAGCCTAGACTTGACCTAATCGATTTTCAGACGAACTGAAAGCTGCGATGGCGTCCTCGCTGTTTTTTTGTTTTGCAGCATCAACAGAGGTCCAACGTGGCGAGACTAAACCAATTGGTGACGGAAAACATGTCCTTGATGCTGGAAAGGTCCCGGTCCGATATTGCCCCATCTAAGTATACCACGTATGGGTAGGCTTTCTAAACCAATTTTCTGCCTATAGCCAAGCCCATCGCCACATCGAACCTTGGACACCGGTCCGGCCACATGGTTGCCGTATGCCTTAGTACTAGACTAGAAAGAAGTCTAGGCTGGGGCTATACTCGAAGAAGAAAGCTTAGCCACTAGGGACTCCGGAGACGGCATCTACGCTGCTCCGTACGTTAACAAATGGTCCCGCATGCACAGCTTTTATGGCAGCACACCGGATAACTTGACCATCAGACGACAAAAGCAACAGCAGACAGGTCATTGCATAAAACCATACCTCGAACTCTATTTGAGCAGCTTCCGACTAGCAACGGGGGGAAAAAAAGAACGAGATTGCGGGGTAAGGCAGCTGGCTGGCTATTCATGTCAAGATGGGTGTTTGGTTTCTTTCGAATACAATCCCATGCTTCCCGTTGCTCAAAGAGGCTGGAGGGAGTGGCATGCAAATGTGTAACAATGCCTTGCTGCCATCTGACATGAGACGGCGTAGACTAGCCGACGAATTGAACAGTAATGCTATGAAACTATGATTGGGGTCTGTGGCTTTCTCAATTTCAAGCACATGATGGTCCCTTCATTCATTATCTCGAATAGCATTCTTGTGATTTTCACTATAGTTATAATACACACCCAAAAGGTCAAGACAAAAGCATACATGAGTATTGCAAGTATGGTTGCTGGTGACGAGCTTGAGGGATGGGATTGTTGTTGTGGTGTTTGATAATATGACCCTAGGTAATAGGGCAAGGGGTATTCACGAGATGGAGAGAGAACGAGAACGAGAATGAGAAGAATAATGATGGTGAGAATAACAATGAGAATGAGTATAGTAATGAAAATGAAAATGAAATGAAAATGAAAATGAGAAACGGAAAAGCAAGAGGAATTAACAAAGATGGTCAACCGTCAAGCAAACTCGCCATATGCTGCATTAATGATTCATGACTAAACCAAGCCTCAATATACCCTCACGACCGGAACGGTAAAGTTGGACGGTCCAAGGTATGCCTGGTGCTCAAACTGAGTGCCGGAAGCCACCTCGCCAATCTCGTCACTGCTGATGGTGTGGATGCCGACGTCCCTAACCGGCAGCGTGTCGGACATCTTGCGCAGCAGCATCAGCTCGGCGTGGCCGTCGTTGAACTGTCGCCACGAGAAGGATAAGCCAGAGTTGGGATCGCAGCTGGTCATTGAGACGTTGGACAGAGACTCGTTGAGGTTGGTCTGCAGGGAGTTGCACTGAACCATTGGACCCGAATGCGTGGTCCGGACGAGGAAGTTGTATCTGTGCAACCAAGGTTAGTATGTGAACTTGTATCAATCTTTGCCGCCTCTTTTTTTGTGACATGGCAAACATCGATAATGCAATGCAATAGACTAGCACCAGTCACTCACTCAACGCGATGGCTTAGCGTCTCCGCCTTGGCCGTGAGGTTCATGACATTAAAGGCAATCAGCGGCTGTTCTGGTTGTGTGACAGCCGCGTGGGCCTGCAGACACAAGATAGCCTGCAGCAAGGTTGAAATCCGCCACATTGCCGGGGTCCGAAGCGATGCAGAATATAGAATTTTTTTTAAATAGTGGATATGGATGCAGTGTTGAAGGTGATTAAGGTGGGATGAATATGGCTGCAGCCTTGTGGTGTACAAAAGGACGATGATGAGGTCAGAACAGTATTGAAACAAGCAAATAAAAACAATCTCCCAGGTTAAGGCCACACAATTTCGTATATATTTGCTCGCAGTACGCAGGTGGTCTTGCTGCTGTCGACGCATCCGGGAAATTCGGACTGCGGCGGAGCCGTTGATGAATGACGCAGAGGGTTCTAGTCCTAGCAGTACCGTGTTGCGAAAAGTCAGCTGGTCAGTCGTCTTGATTTCACCCATGGCAGCGAGCGAGGTCCGAGTCTTTCTCCCATCTTCTACCACGTTACTACTCTATCACCAAGTGATTCATCCCAACCTTGGCTGTATTTTCGTCCGAGCACCCGACATAAAACCAAGCAGAATTCCATTTTTGTACAAGATGTAAAAAAAAAGTTCAGGGTTCAGGCTGGCTTTGTAGTAACGTTGCGTACCCCCTGTTCGGCACCCCCCCTGTTCGGCACCCTGAAAATCTAACAACGAAATGCCTACTTTTATAAACTGATTTAAATATAAAATTATCAACGGACAAAAATACAATCGTTTTCACGCTTCTCCGGTTCATTAACCTCTTCTTCATCAGCTAAAGGTTCCAAATTTTCTATATCATTTTCCTGCAATCCAATAATGTTCTGTTTGTTAACCAAAAGCTCGTTTGGATCCGGAACCACCCTCCTCCTTTTAACCGGCCGTATTGCCTCCAGTTGTGCTTCCAATAAGCTGATTTTTTGCTGGGCGCTAGCCAAAAGGGTATCTTTGGCTTCGAAGCTTTTTTGGACTTTTGCAAATAAAAGACGTGAAGTAGCGTTGGTTTTGTTGGATTGGGAAAGTTTTTGCAGTTGAAGTCGGATATCTCGGGTCGTTTTAGGGGTTTTCCAAATAAGTAAAGACGGGTCGTTAATTTTTTGGGCTGGGCTTTCCGGTGTTTTATCCCTTTGCAAACCGTTGTTTTTATCTTTTATAACGTTGGCGTTGCTATTTTCTAACAAAAAAGGGCTTAAAAGTGGTTTAACCAAGTTTACCGGCCATAACCCCGTTGTACGCCAACCAGATTGAATGGTTTTTGCTATAAATGCTTTTAATCTGGCTTTTCGATAACAAAGTAGGAAATTTCGTTTTCCAATAACTGTTGAACAGCAAAATTGGCTAACAAATCCAAGTTGACGTCGATAAGCTTCTTTTAACGGCCCAAAAACCGATAGATCCAATGGTTGAAGAACGTGTGACGAATGAGGGGGTAAATATAGGAGTTGAATATTATTTTGCAAGCAAAGAAGCATAAATTCGTCCGTTATATGTGATCCATGGCCATCCAAAACTAATAACCGCTTTTCAGGGGTTAAAGGTTGGGTATACGGAATAAACACCTTTTTTAACCATTCGATAGCCGTTTGGTTATTTGTCCACCCGTTTTCGGTTGCATGAAATTGCCAATTATCGAAAGGGCTTAAATCCGTGGGAAACCATTGTTGTTGTACGTTTTTTCCCTTAAATATAACGAGGGGAGGGAGGGCAACGCCCGTAGCCGATATACATTCGATTATAGTCGTCCAACCACGCGTTCCGGGCTCTTTTCGTTGCAACGGCCGGATCCCGTTAAGCCCTAATACTAGGCCATTAGATCCTTTGCCTTCCATTATACCGGTTTCGTCCATATTCCAACGGTTTTCCGGTTTAATAGCGTTAATAACCGGGTTCGTAATATAAAGCCACCAAGATTTAATTACCTCCGTAGTAGCGCCATTAACCCGGGCGTTATCTATTCGACGGGGCCTTTGGGTTTTAAGGATTGGATAACGAGCCAAAAAACGAGTTATCCAACGTTTTCCAAGGCCTTTTGTCTCTCCGGCGGCTTGAAGAATTCGTTCGGCAAAAAAGCGTAATTCTTGATGCGTTGGCGGAAGCCCTAAAGCTGTTTGGGTAAGTACCCAATCAGCCAAATGCTTTTCCTGTTCCGTGGAAAGCCTTTGAAAAGGGCTTTGTGCTTTTTTATAAGGTTGAGAACCTTTAAGTCGACTTTGAAGTGTAGACCTAGGTATTCCCCATTTTCGGGAGGTTTTTGCAATTGGATTGCCATTATTGACGTCGTTAATTGCAGATATAAGCTGTTTTTCAGTATATTGCTTCATTGGAAAATGGAGAATTAAAATCAGAAAAAAGTAAATCCAAAAGTGACAGATTCATCGAGATATTTATAATAGAAGTTGGAGGATAAAAATAAAAGTGTTGTTATTTTTGGGTGCCGAACAGGGGGGGTGCCGAACAGGGGGTACGCAACGTTAACCTGAGTTTTGCTACTATTCCCAAGAGACTGCATCAAAGTTCGGATCCAGGTGAATGGTTCATATGAGACTAGTGTTACGATCAAGGTATCGGGTAACCTGTTCTTATGGTAAAGTACAGTGGGTTGAAGCAACTGAGCGTCTGACTGGGTAACTGGGGTTCTCAATGACTGGGGGGTGAAGTTATGATCGTTCTCAAGTAAGTATTGAGGTTAACTAGAGTTTGATTGCTGCTAAGCAATCCTAGAATCGAATCTATCTACATGGTAATGAGCGTGCCTTATATAGACTATGTTCCAAGTGTGATCACTCTTGTGTAAGTGATCATGATCACTCTGGGGTGATCACGGCTGTGCTGATCACTTCCTTGGCAATGCTCGTGGTCACTCTTGTTCTGGTGATCGGGTTAGGGTTTCTTATCTTATCACCACGTGACCTCGTGCTCCCCTTCTCTGTCCTTGGTTCGTGCTTCTTGGTTAGTTCTGGTTTGGGTTCCCGACACCTCTCTCATTCTTGCCCAATCATGTCGGTACCAATCCTGGTCGTAACAACTAGTAATGACATGACATAACCATAAAGATGTCATGAATATTTACCAAAACTAGCCAAAACGGAGATTTCACGAAGTTGTTCACGAGCAGCAATAAAGTATCTCGCTGTTCAGACCATTTTCACCTCGTCCTAGATATACACCCGGGGTCGCCAGTGTCCTAAAAAGGACCTGAATGTTTGAAACAGGTGTACACTATTTATCGCATCAGATTTCTAGATGCCACGAGTCTGCGGAAAGCACAGAGCATCAATCCTGGCTGTTTTTCAAGTGAGCCACCAACGGTGACATCCTGAAGTTGTACTTTTATAAGCAACGAGCCAAGTTGCCAAACGTGTCTTTCGTGACAAAAGTGGATAGGCAGGCTGCAGGCAGTATTCACCGAGCCAACGGTGAGGCAATGTAGACTTTTTAGATTGCATATCTACGTGTATTGGCAAATTCGTTAGGGGGACCCCGGAGGGATTGTTTGTAGAAGAGTACCGCAAAAGTATATATTTATGAATAAAAGACAAGATGCAGGACAGCTACACTTTATACAAGTTGGTCCCCAGCGAGGACGATAGCGATTTACCAACACCAGTGTCTCCCTGCGTAGAGGCTTAAAGCGCGACAGGCAGTTCTTGTCAAGATAAGGCATTTATTTTCCCACTTCACGTCGACCCTGTTCAATAATATGCACGGTTCTGACAAATGCTTCCGCAGCAAACCTGCATTGATAACACTATTCGGGCCTAGTCTACCACATAGTCGTACAAGCTAGCTCACTCAAGCCTGTAAACACTGCATCATCATGATGTAAACAGCATTGCGGCATGCAGCGGGGAAAAAAGTGGAGGTTGAAAGTACCGGCTGTCTTTTTAAGCCAGAAAAAAGGTCCGTTAGAAAAAGGCTTGTACGGCAAGCCTAGACCGGTCGAAGTACGTGGGCTCTGTCGTCGCATTTTCTTTTGTCTGCAAAAACCCCGCACGACGCAGTGAGCTAGCTAAAAGTCGATCCCCTCACACCATATAAACAAATGGGAAATGGAGCGGGCATCCCCTGACTTTGATCAATGTACCGCATTGGTTGCCCAAGATAAGGAACTGCAGATTCCCATTGTTCTCCAAAGTTTGGTTGGAAATGGACATCATTGTCCCGTCATGGATCTTGCTTGCCTGCTCTCACTCTCGATAATCTCGAGGCAGACAGACACAGCTTGACCTGTTCTGCCTGTACGAATTAACCACCTTTGTCTGAACCAAAGTTGGGATTCATCTTATCACTGCACAGGACATGAGAAACACAAATCGCGTCGCAATACAAACAACACTGCATGTACGTACGCCTTGATTGTGACTTTGCCCAAAGCAACATAGGGGCGCTAAAGTTTGCCCAATGTTTTCGACCAGTTCCGCCCGCATCATACCGGTACGAAGCAGGTTGTGCAGCAGACTGGCCAATAGACTGGTGCAGCTCAGGCACCTAAGCTATGGAGACCACCTCGGGTAAAGTATCTTGGGTAGACGGTGCGTTGGACCGTTAGAGTCTTGGAGAGGGGCGAGGGGGGGACCTCTCCAGCTATTAATATGGGGATGGGGTAATCTGCGTCGTAGGTATTTATAGGCCCCGGGCACTCCGGTTCCTTTCCGAACTTCTCAGCTTTGTTGGTTCGACCGGTGATGCGCTCATAGAAACAACGACTTGCGACCGTGGATGACAAGGTACACTACTCAGGAGCAGGATAAAAAGTCGAAAGCAAGCAGCATGTCCATTCCTCACAGGCCCGTCACCAAAGTCATGGGTCCCCATGAGGAGACCACCAATAGGCCTGACCAATGGAAGATCGCCCAAGGCATGGCCGGCGCCCTCCTGCCAGCATTGGACATGACCGGCCCCGAAACCAAAGAAATTCCACCCCAGAAATTTGGGCCCCTTACCAAAGATGAGGAAGCCATCAAGTCTGTTGGCGACCGATCAAAACTGTTTGCTAGGGAGCGAAAGGGGTGGAAGGGGTGAGTGGTTTTTTACCTGTTGGCTCAATACTGAGATGATTGCTAAGCTGAATTACTTGACCAGCTTTGTCGAGTGGGAAAACTACCCCGAGAAAAAGGCAGCTGCCCACAAGATCCTCAGCTCCCAGACCTGGCCACCCAACCCAGAGTACCAGCTTGCTGAGATTCCGGGAACAAACCCGGTCCTCCCTGGCACCCGCTTCAAGCTTTGGCATCACGCTCTGGGCGGCGAGCTCGAAGACGTGGTTGATGATTCCTGGAACTGTGTGCTCGAGGAGAAGCATGTTGATATGCTCCACTTGCTGCAGTTCCCCTATAACGGGGAGCCGCCCAAGCGCTTGACGGCAGCCAAAGACATAACGCCCAACCCGCTGCACTTTGTACGGAACCACGGCGGTATCCCCTCCATCGAAAAGGATGATTTCAGCTTCGACGTCGACGGTCTCGTCAAGAACCCCAAGACGTTTACGCTCGACGACCTCATGGACGAGTCCCGATTCCCGCGCATGGAGAAGCACGTAACCATTCAGTGCTCGGGCACGCGTCGCATTGAGCAGATTGTCAAGTACCCCGGCCAGGGTGACGAAGTACCCCAGGCGCCATGGGCAGAAGGAGCCATCGGGACGGCCAAGTGGACGGGAGTCAGCCTCAAGGCGGTCATCAAGGAGTGCGGTGGTATGGTCGACGGAGCCAAGCATGTCGAGTTCTACGGCGCCGACACCTATGTCAAGAGCGAAAAGGCCATGAACTATGTGGTCAGCGTGCCGTGGTCCAAGGTCAAGGCCAACGAAGTGATGCTGGCCTGGGCCATGAACGACGAGCCGCTGCCCAAGATCCACGGGTTCCCCCTGCGGACGGTGGTCTTTGGCTACATCGGGGCGCGCAGCGTCAAGTGGCTGTACCGAATCAAGGCCATCAAGCAGCCGAGTCGCGCGCCGGTCCAGACGCAGGAGTATCTCTACTTCCCGCAGCAGGTGGGCAAGCACAACTTCAACCTGACCGACGGCATCCAGATCCAGGAGATGCCGGTCAGCTCTGCCATCATGTCCCCATGGATGAAGCAGGTGGTGATCCACAACGGCAAGATACGATGCAACGGCTGGGCCTACTCGGGCGGTGGCCGGTGGCCCGAGCGGGTCGAGTTGTCGGCCGACGGGGGCTTCAACTGGTACACGGTGCCGCTCGAGAACCTGTCCAAGAAGCGAAAGTGGACGTGGCGGACGTGGCACATGGAGCTTCCCTGCGACGTCGAGGGTTGGATAGAGATCGTCGTGCGGTGCTGGGACAACAGCTTGAACACGCAGCCGCCCGAGGTGCGCACGGCCTGGAACTGGGGCTTGCACGTCACCAGCTCGTGTCATCGCGTGTCGGTGTACAGCATCAACAAAACCCGGCCCAAAACCCAGGCTCGCATGGCAGAGCTTGAGGGCAAGAACATCCCCATCGTACCTATCACCGTACCACTCGAAGTCCCAGCGCAGGGTTCAGACGAGTACGAGGAGTTTTGGCGGACCCATGAGCCCCGAGATGCCGAAGAGTAGGTATATGGCGGGCAGTTTCCAACATGTAAGCCTCGCGAGTTGTCGACAGGATTGCAAAGGCTGAACACTGGTGGGAAATAAGAAACAAGAAGAAAACGGAGAACAAAGCTAGGACAAAAGAAAGTAGGGGCAGTCGGTGGAGGACAGAATTGCAAGCTTCAATTGTTCACCTATGCAACATTAAGCCGAATCCTATTAGTTCTAGTCTAGTTCTTGTTCCTGTTGCCAATTGGGCGTCGGTAAGGGCCATGTTAATATAGGGCATAATCTAGGCGGCCACTCAGCAGTCAGCTGATGCAAGCGCACCCTGAATCGCGCTACGCCTGTGGCAGGCCTCCATTTTGGACATTGGAACTGAAGATTTGCTCCGGAAAAAGTGAATCTCCACTGAAAACTACAGTAGCACATCGAGTAAAGTGGGTCCAAACCCCCACCAATGCTGCGGGGTGGGGATGACCTGGCCTGTCACCTACTTTGTACAAACGGGCATGAAATTTCAGCCAGCCCTGAGTGCCAAAGTCGTCGTCATGGAACCTGATTTGTTAGACTGGTGAAAGAAAGGAAAGAGAGATAGATGCAGAAAGACGGGCCGTCCCAGGTTTGACCGATATCCGTGTAAACCTGCCTAACCTAGTTCTAGAGCCTAGAGCAGCTATCACAGGCACTGTTCCCCCCTTCCCACAATAATTAATTGCTCGCTCAATTTGCAGCTATGGAGGACCGCATTCCAAGTCTCCTCACGCTCATCATCACCACTTCCCCGACGCCCTCAGCCCCCGAGACCGAACTCCTCACCCAGGTTATCGCGTCGTACCGGCGACACTGTCCCTCTCTGTTGACATGCCGCGTCATAGTCGTCCTGGACACCTACGACCACATCAAACCCCGCGCCCGTCTCAAGAGGGGACAGGTAACCGCTCAGGGTGCCCAAGTCTACGACGTGTACAAGGAAAATGTCAAGGAGCTGTTCTTGGCCGAGTACTGCCCGGATCGTGCGCTTCCGATACCCATGACCCAGAGCTCCGTCGAGGCCGAATTCGGGTTTGACGGCCGAAACAATCCGCTCGGCAGCGCAGTCTCTGTCGCGGTTAGTCGCACGGACGATGGTAGGGTGACCTTTGTGGAGCCGGCCGATCGTTTGGGCTTTGGGCTTGCCGTGCGCACTGCCCTGCGCTTGACAGAGACCAGCTATGTGGTACGTGCGAGTCTAGAACCGGATCTATGTCTTGTGTCTTTTGATGATCAAGTTTTCGACATGGCGCCCGCAAGACCGAGATCTCGTTTATATCCCGTCACCTGCCCAAGGTACATCTCCAAGGGACCTACCTAGCCAGCCAAGCTAACTTTGCCAATCGTCCGAACTTCCCGGCTCGCAGTGGATTCACCAACATGACTGGACTCTCGTCACAGACATACCCATTGCCGGAATGCTGGATGTCATGGAGGCAAACAAAGCATCACCAGCTGGCCTACCTTCGACCCTCTCATTGTCGTCCTTGTCACTGTCCTCGGCATCAACCTCTGAAGCTCCGGCCTCAGCCCTGGATACTGCAACGGTTGGCTCTTTGCCCGGCTCTCCCGCCGCAGCAGACACCCCCGGTGGTACAGGCGATGATGCCTTCACCACGGACTTGGAATCGCCCCCTGTCAAGTACATCTGCTTGCCGTCCTGCAGACTCCTCTCTTATGCCGTCCAGGCGCATGTCACCTATCACACGGCTTTGCTACGATTAACGCGCCAGCTCAAGCGAACCTTTATTCCCTCGTCGTCGTCGCTGCCTCCCATCCCCTTGACTCCGCTATTCTTTTGGCATGACAAGCCTCACATTGCCGAAGTATCCCACTACCTGGCGCGCGTGTTCCCCACGCGCCTATCCATGGCCAGAGGCGCCTTCATCGAGGACACGGTGGGGCATCGCGCCCGAGACCAGATGAAGCTTGGCAACTGGGCCAAGTGGGCTTGCTGGATGTACTATCCTGACGAAGGGAAGCGACTCTGCCTGCGTCACCTGCACGGCAGAACCTGGAGGGGCTCTGTTCTGGAACTGGAGAAAAAGGAGCACCACATCACCATGAACATCAAGGGGAAGAGGAACCAAAAGAAGCTGGACAAGAAGAAGGAAAAGAGAGAGGCGAACCCTGCCGACTCTGATGATGGCCATCACCAGGCCACCACGGCCCCTGCGCCAATTGAGGAGTCCCTCGGATCTGTCGAGGGTGTTCGTGGGGGACACGTGCCGGCGACACCAGGGTCGTAGGACACGTCCCGACATCAAAAAAATGGAATGGTGCACGCGGAGTAGCAGCAACAAAAGACGACACTGTTGTCATAATACTCTTGTTTAAGATTCTGGAGTTGCCCGGGACGAGCGACTGTGACTATGTCTACTACTAGTACTACCACCACCACCACCTGGCCCAAAGGTACAGCCACTTATGTGGCTCAGTCTCCGCGACGACGCCCTAGGCGACAGCAGACCGCCAGATCCGGTGTAGCCCGAAATGCGCGTCGGGGACAACCGGCTCAGCATGTCATTTTCCTCGCACGCCTCACTCATCTCCGTCGCCTCGGTCCTCACAGTGAAAGCACTGCGGGCAGTCAATGGCCTCAACGTCAACGTCGGGCTCCTGGGGTGGCTGATGAGCACCGCAGGTAGTGGTTTTGGCAGCGTCGGCACCGCCGGCACAGGCGGCCACAATGCCCCCGGGGCGGTCAAGTTGTGTTGCCGTTCGCCGACCAGACCTTCGGCGTCCGACATGGTCCAGCGGGAGGATCTGGTCGTCCTCCTGCTGCTCATGACGCTGGACTTGAAGTCGTCGTCGTCCTGTTCGCCCTGCCGCGAGGCTCGTATGCTGAACATCCTGGACACCCAGCTCCATCTCTGCTGTTCCTCGGAGTCGTTCCCGTTGCCCAGCTGGTCTAGCTCCGCTGGGTTTTCCCTGGAACCAGGGGCTCCTTCTGCCGGACACCCGGCCCAGCCCATTGTATCCTGTAATCTCGACTTTTCTGTTTGCGCATCGCTGGCCACCATCTCATCAGTCGCCCCACCGCCCGCACCTTGTCGGGTCGCCTTGTTGCGCAGGGCCGTGACCCAGGTTTTCCACGCTGTTGGCTTTGAACCCTTTGTCCTCCTACCGTCACTTCCTTGACTGCTTCCCACCCACACCCCCACACCGACCGGCAGCAGTGGCGGCTGTGCGCCTGGCCCGGTCCCTCCTCTCCTGTCCCGCCGCCGCTTGCAAAAGAAGAAGACGCTTGTGCCAAAGATGAGCACGCTAATTAGGCAGGCCAGAATTATGGGACCGACCGGTAGCCCGTGCGAATTCGACGACTCCAGGGGGGACGTCTTTGACAGGTCTGCGGCCTGGCTGCTGCCCCGGGCTGATGACACTGTCGTGGCCGTCGACGAGTCCGAACGGGCAGGTGACGTCGCCTCATCGTCTGGTATGCGCGGCTCCGAAGCACTGTTTTGGTCGGAGGTGGGTAGCGTTGTGGCGGCGCTCGTGCCGGTCGTTGACGTGAGCAGCGTAGATCGTGGAAGAGTCGGCAAGGACACCACGACAACACCGTTGCCACCCGCGGGCCCGGTAGGACGGGCAGGTGGAGGTGGTGGAGGAGACGGCGTGGGTTGCGGGCCGACGCCGATTGTGACCCCGGGGCTGAGCGGATGGGTTGGAAACAGAGTCAGGTCGAAATCCCTCCATCGGATCTGAATGGCCGGTGCTACTGTGATCTCTACGGCGGCCGCCGCTCCGGTCTGGGTCATACCCCACACCCCACCGTCTTTTGCATCGGCGGTACAAGAGAAGCCACTGGGATTTGTTAGTCGTGGGTTAGCTTGTTTGCGTCGGGATTCAGATGTACTCTGTCGGACGCATGCCGTCAGATCAAGAAAAGAAAACTTACCTGGGCACACAAAAGGCCACCGTCTCTCCAGCCTCGACTTTGGGAAAGTCATCAGAAGTCTTGACCTGTACCGATGTGCAGGAAGGCCCGACGACGAAGCCTGATGGGCAGACGGCCGGTGAATAAAAGTCGTATGAGCCGTCGTCGATGTTGTCCTCCCATCTCGGGACGTTGCAGGACTTTGGTCCCTCGGTCGGAAAGGGCGGGTACTCGGACGGCGCTTCGGTGGTGCTCAGCAGCCATGTGCTCGTGGCGCAGTTGGGAGGTGGTGTGAATATGGTCGTGAGCGCGGCGAGGGCCGCCGTACCGCCATGGAGCAGGCTGTTTGATGACATGTTTGCGATGCCTCTCCCATCGGCCTCGAATATGACGTACGAGGGGGAGGGACCTGTCCCTTTCTTATGGTGGTTGCTTCGCTCCGGGCTAGCTGCTTATCGGCCGCGGTGCATGATGAAGTGAAAGGAAAATCGACCCCTCTTTTTTTCTGTGTGTTCGCTTGTCTTGTCTTGTTTTGACGATCCTCCTCTGCTTCCCAAAAAGGACCTGCCCGTCAACGTCGAGGGGATTTAGGCGATGAGGACAAGATAGGCAGAGTCAAAGCATCAAAAATCCCCGAGTTCAAAGACGTAGGGGCTATGGTCAGCTCGACTTTCAACGTCCTGGCGGGTCCAACCCTGGATCTACGGTCGCCGTAGATCGGGATTCTCGACTCCGCTCATGCTACCAGGTCCAGTTGATAATGGGCCATGTGGTTGCAAAGTCAACCGGGGCCCTGGCCGTGGGGCTCTTGTATGCCATGTCCTTTCTTCAAACTGTTGACAAAAAGACGGATCGGGCAAGCGAACCCAAGGCCTCTGCCAGGCATGACCCGGGGCTACTGTAGCAACTTGCTGGATGGAAAATACCGGTACGAAAGTTGCAGCACATGCGTACTTCGTACTGCCGCAGTACCGGTAGGCTACCTGGGCTGGCCTTCTGCCATTGGTAGGCTAAATCCCTGCCCACGTCGATCAAACGGTCGGGGTGACAGACCAGGGAGGCTTTACTTTACTCGACATAACACAAGGCAGATTAGCCAAGCAAGCAGTACATGTGCTACGGAGAAATTCCGTCGGGTTGTCATCCCAAAACAAGCAAGATGGATGTTTATGTGCTCATTTGGAGTAAAAGTTGCGATGATGCAAATGATTTTGTACAATTGTTTGCTCCCTGGCTTTTTTTCTCCGAGTCTTGGCAAAGAGCAACAAGTACAGCAACCAAGTCGACAGATGCTGATTTTTCAATCGGTGGATTTTCCAGACTTGAAGAGTGACGGACCGATCCTGAACTGCCAGTCAAGTCATTCATCCCGTCAAACCCCTTTTTCCCGTCTTTTCCTGACCAAGACACATCCGTTGTGTGGCTAAGTTGACTGGGACCGTCTCCCTTTTACGATTCTAAATATACCAAATGTATCTGGTACTTCGTACTGAGTGCAAAGCAGTGCTTTTTGCAAGCTGTCCAACCGGAGCATGGCCCGCCCGCCCCTATCCAAAAATGATCATGGTCTCCACTAGCTAACTGCCTAACCAACTTGGCCTAACCTAGCTTGCCTAGCAAAGCCTGGCCCCCCACACATCTCAAACCTGGGGCGTGGTCCTCTATTATGTCAGTCGGCCAATGACGAGATGTGGGAGGCCTTTTTCGTTGTCGCTACATTCGCCCGATACAAGGCAAAAATTTATGCATGCGTCTTTTTTGTTTTTTTGCTTCTTCAACTTTTTTTTGTTCCCCTCCGCTTCGATGCTTGGTCTATTTCGCTTCCAGACTTCCTCTTCCTCCACTGCCTTTCTCCAACCCCCTCATGCTTTTATATGTGGTCCCTTCCCAAAACAAATGACGACACCGCACCAATGCACAAATCTTTTTTTTTTCTGTTTGTTTCTGCATCAAACTTATGCAATTCTTGTTTATACAATCAACTGGCTGTCTGTGATACATATAACAGGTTGCAGCAGGTATACCATCTTGGAATTAATACCTTCAACTTGTTCACTAGTGCTGAACGTTTCAAACTGCACCGGCTCCGTCCGCGATGTGTTTCTCCATGATCGGACGAGTATGTAGTAAATGGCAAAACTCCACAAGATTACAAAAGGACGGACTCTCGCTTCCACAATGTGGCGCGGCGGTTGGCATTACAGGTCCTGACTCTCCCTTTTCTCTCGCGCGTACATCTACTCAAGAGGCCCGCAATTTTTTTGTCAAAGTGTCTGTCTGCCTTGCCACTCCCATGCCCCTCTTCCCCTCGGCAGCTGGACTTCGCCTCGGGATAAGTTAGGGTCGATTTGCTTATTTGGCCCAGGACGGCAAGGGCGGATATTTCAAATCGCTTACTGCATTAGCCGAGATGTGTGTCTATGCGCTTTTTCCCTACCTGACAAAAAAGCTTGTCGGTAGGGAAACCGATCCAGCGCTTTTTTTTTTTTTTTTTTTTTTTCTTCGCAGGTTGAAGCCAACCTACCTACTGTCCGTACTATCTATCTGTCCCTTTTTTGGCGTCACATTCCGAAATCTTTGCCAGTACAATAACTACTACTACGACAAAATTTGACCGCTCTGGAAATTTCCGTAATCCATAACGTCCGACAGAAGCTGCAGAACAGAGAATAAAATACCTGCTAAGTTTAAAATTTCAACATGCGACGTGTAAACATGGTGGCACTTGTTTCACAGTGGCTGTGGTGCGGTGCGGTGGCGGCATGAACTACTTGGCTCCGTGACGCATGTTTGTATACATGTCAAAAGTTGGATTCTGTTTCTCGCAACAATCGCTTGTGTTCTCGAGCATTGATCATGTATTTGCTCTAAGCGATTCCTGTGTTTTTGGGTCGCCTTTGGGGTTAGCTCTTTTTTTCCACGCATCAATTTCAACTCCAAAAAGGGTTTCTTGTGCCGTTCTGGGATGACAGTCTGTCACTTGTCGCCCTATCCATGTGCGACGGCAACAACGCGGACATTGATCTAGGTCTAGTCTAGTTCTAGAACGAGACTGAAACACAAACGAACACTTGGGGGTTTGCTAGCGTGTCCTTCAAGTCAATGTCAGGCATTGATTTGGCCCGTCGCTCAACCCGTCTGGTCAGGTAGCAAACATTCCTGGTCAAAGTATACAATACTCCTTGGGTAGGTAGTGACGCTGCCGCTAATCCATCTGCATGTTGGCAACTTGGCATTCACTCATCCGAGATTGTTCTATGGTCCCAGATCGCCGGGGCGGGTACCGCCAGATCGGGAAATTCGCTTCGAAAACAAAAGAGACAAAAACCAGATGAACTCTTCCCCGAAGCTCATTCATGCTATCGACGACGGCATGCGATAGTTAGATCGTCCACAGGGTTGGGGTCGTCGATCATCGTTTTCGGTATTTGTCGCGATTCCCAAATTCATGCGCGCGGTTAACTATCTACTTGGCAGCTACGAGGTATGTTCTATGAAGGTAGGTAACAATCTACGAATCTCTTGGGGCCAAGAGTTCACTCACCGCAATCGTGGAGAAAGAGGGTGGCCGCTAGACTGTTTATGGGTTAGAACTCGTCTAGAGCCAGACAGGGTCCTAGTACATACTGTATTATGTGCCAAGGCGACCTTGAACATTTTTAGCGCCTGTCGTCGGTTACGGGTGAGCTTAGAATGGGCGAGTAGTTGCATCTGCTTCGTGCAGGTACGTGGCGAGCGGGGTTTACTTCCAGCCATCATACCCAGGTAGTTGCATACCTACCTACCTACCGTACCTACTTTGTACGTAAGCATAGAAAGACCGGGCTGCTAGTTCTAAACTGTCCACAGCTGTAATAATTCCTTGCATTCCGATGCACTTCCGCGGCCAACCCCCAAATTCCAAAACGCGGTGTTCCTGCTCGGGTGGTGGAGGAATTCATGTGGGGGACCTGGAAAGGCACATCAAGTCACAGCTGCGGCTTACCACACAAGTGCAGTACCGGTAGAATGGCTGCAGTTGGACGCCACCAGGGAAGGAAGGCCTCTCTGGTTTTCCTTTTGCTTTTCTTTTCGGCTGTACTTATTGCGCTGGCTTAACCTTGTTTTACTCGGCAATCCGCTGCATCCCCGTCATCCCCTCATTAAGCTTTTAGTGTTCTTGTCTGGAGCCAGGCAGCGAGCCAGAGCCAGCTTCCTCACCAATAAAATATTTCGTCCGATTCAAAAATGGTCCTCAAAGTCATAGTAGTAGGCGGGGGAATTGCCGGCCTCGCCAGTACGACGGCCCTCCGTAGAGCCGGGCACAATGTCACAATACTGGAGCGGTCGCAGCGGTTCGACAACGAGGTTGGCGCGGCCATCCACGTGCCGCCCAACTCGACCCGGCCGCTGATCGCCTGGGGCTTCGATGTCGTCCGCGCACGCCTTGTGCGCTTCAAGCATAACCTGTTTGCAGACGGCAAGACCCTGGAGGTCCAATGGCTGGCCGAAAAGGACACCAAGCTGATTGACGATGTCTATGGCGGGCCGTGGATGGCCGCGCACCGGGTCGACCTGCACGAGGAGCTGAGGAGGTTGGCATTCGCTGAGCCTGCGGCCGTAGATGATGCGTGGGGCACTGTAGAGGTGCGGCTTGGGGCTGAGGTGGTTGCCTATGTGAGTGTTTTCCTTTCCTTGGGCTCCATCCCGTTGTAGGCTGCATCAACTCTCTTGTTGTGAGATTAACCAACGAGACAATGCACATAGAGCCCAGAGACTCCGTCCGTGACTCTTGCAGACGGACAGGTCGTCTCAGGGGACTTGGTGGTGGTGGCCAACGGCATCCATTCGGGGGCACCGGCAGCTGTGACCGGGAAAACCGTAACGCCCAAGGCTGTGGGCGCGTACAACTTCTGCTACAGGTTTCTTATCCCAACCGAAGTGCTCAACAGCGACCCAGAAACCAAGGATTGGGACAAGGAGCGCGGTGACGGAGCCATGAACTCGTTTGTCGTAGGTGACAAGAGGCTGGTTACATACACATGTCGAAAGTGGGTGCACCAGGCGGCAAACGAACTCCTCGGTGCCGAAAACAAAAGAAGCAAGGGAGACAAAGGTGACTGACGTTTGATGCTTTTTTGCAGTAATGAGGTACACAACTTTGTGGGCCTTTTCAACGATCCGAGTGCCGGTTCGGGCCAGAGAGAAGGTATGTTGGTTGTTCATTTCTGCCTTGGCCATGGGATGAACGCTTGCTGACCAACGGACTGCTTGCTTGCCTCAAGACTGGCATGCTTCCGCAGACAGGTCCAAGGTCCTGGAAACCTTTTCAGAGTTCCACCCGCAACTCCGGACCGTTATAGGGTAGGCCTTGCCGGCGTCGCCGACCTGATTGCTCCTCCTGGTTGCTTCTTCTTTAGGCATAGCATATGAGTCGCTGACAAATACGTGACATCCTGGGTCACATCACCATGCGTACAGCAAGGCCACAGAATACAAACAATGGCCGTTGTTGTACCGCGATCCCCTCCCGACCTGGATCAAGGGGGGTATGGTCATTGTGGGCGACGCATCACACCCAATGCTCCCGTGTTAGTAGCCGCCCAGCCTTGTTCCAGCCATGCAGCCTGTTGAACAGATCAAGACTAACAATGACACACAAACACAACAGTCCAGGGTCAGGGAGGCGCACAGGCCGTAGAGGATGGAGTGGCCCTCGGCATCTCAATGGCTGGAGCAACGCCCGAGACGGTCGGCGAGAGGCTTGTGGCTTTTGACAGTGTACGCCGCAACCGGGCCAGCGCGCTGCAGATTCTCAGCAATGTCGGACAGGACGAGGCGCTCAAGGTCCGGGCCGAAGCTGCAAAGTTTGTTCCAATCGAGACGGTTCCGAGTAAGTGCAAAGTCGATGGCTAGCCCGTTGAAGGTGGTCCTAATGCCTTGTGAGGGTGACAAGCGATAATGGGATGCTTGCTGACTTTTTTTTGGTTTCCCTCTCTCGTGCAGAGGGCCCAGATGAGTTTTATGCTTTTAGCTTTGCGTACAATGTCGTCAAGGACATGGTGAGCACCATGAGGAAGAAGATCGATCCTCAGTTTGAGCTTCCCAAAGGCTTTTTCATAAAGGAGCCGGTAGTTCCAGGGCAATAAGTAGGAAGCAAAGCTTTGTTGTTCCTTGCCTTACGTTGGCTTGGCTAGAACTAGACTCTCTAGAACAGGTTCCAGAACTAGAACTACAGTTGCTAGCTTATCAGCCACGCGCAATGAGAGAAATTTGGGCCTCGAATTGTGGAGTGTAAATATGGATCCCTTTCAATTGAATTTGACAAATTGAAAGACGCGCCTGCTGGGTTGAAACGCGACTTTTTTGCAGGCAACTTCGCAGCTAGAACAGAACAAAAGTCAGACCAAGGAGGTGCACGGCCGCGCATCTCCACAATTGATTAGGCGATAACCTTATGGGTCCCGCTAGTGGCACGACATTCACTCGATTACCGGGCCAACTCAATTGGAAAGAAAATGCGTGCTTGGTGCACACCATAGCTTACGTGCATGCTGGCGATCCAATCCAATTGCTCAAAGTTCAAATCCTATTCCACTTTGCAGCTTCACTTCTGGTACACACACACGCTTGCATGCCTTCCTTTCCTATTACAGTCCTATAGTGTTTGACGTACCTATCAAATCTCTTCTATATATAAACCGTTTCTGAGTTGGTTGACAGGACCACAATTGCACCTTTGGCCCTCTCCGTTTCAATCGAGGTACCTCTGTCACGTCGCACAAAGTCAACCCTCCAACATGGCGCCAATCGACGAGATCTGCCCCGATTGGGTATTCTGCATCAGCTCAAACATTCAGTAAGCGCACGCTTCTTCCTGTCGCCCAGCTGTTTTCCCCGTTGCCTGCTGACCTCGGCGGTTCGCCTGCCCGTGTAGCGTCTGCCGTGACCGCGCCTGGTTCGTCGAGTACACGCCCTTCTCCACATATGTATCCTGCGACCCCTCGAGCCCCGACCTGGGCGTCCTCGGCGTCGGCACCGTCCTCGTCCCGGTCGAATCCGCCCCCGGTGCCACGGCACCTACCCAGATCCGCCTCGTGTCCGTCCTGCACGCCCCGTCGGCTCGCGTCAACCTCATCGGCGGCATGGCCATCATGGCCAACGGCGGCAGCTTCTCGCTCGGCGGCGCCCAAGGCCGCGGCGGCCTGTACGACGCCAGCGGGAGGCAGGTCGCGTACTTTTCGCGGGACGCGGCCAACCCGCGGCTGATGGCCATCAAGCTGTGGGGCAGTTGGCCGTCGAGCAGGACGCAGCAGGGCGGGCTCGAGGCGGTGGTCAGCGGCGCCCACTGGGCGACGCAGGAGCGGGAGAGGTGGTGCCGGTTCGTCGAGAGGTTGAAGATGCTGCAGCAGGCCCCCGTTGCGACCAAGCGCAAGGCCTCGGTGAGCTACGACGCCGACCCGTGCGGCGCCGAGGAGAGGCGGCAGTGCAAAAGGCAACTCAACGGCGGCTACCGGCTGCCGATGCAACACTCGTTTTCCGAGGCAAACAACAGCTGGGACACGAGGCAACAGGTTATGTTGGATGTCATGGTCGAATGAGTGGGAGGGACTGTAAGCGGAGGATGGGATTGGTTTTTGGAGCATGAGTTTTTTTAAGGGATGCATCATCATTTGTTTTACGAGTTATCAGTAATATTTTCGGCATGTGCCCTCGCTAGATAGAGCATCATTTCGGGGCGCACAATACAAGGAGCATTTACGTTTCCACCCACTGCTTGGTTTCGCTGATGGAGGGTTGGTCTAGCGTACGTTGAACTCAGTCAGGTAGGGGACGCAGGGAGATACGGGCAGTAAACAATAAAGCCAGAGTGTAGATTCATATGTTGGAATTCGACGCAAGAGAATGTTTACGAGCCAATTTGATCTCTGAACTTGCTTTTTTGGTGTAGTTATCTCCCTGTCGAGCTTGCTTGCTCGGGTGACAAAGCAGAGGAAAAGGAGAGAAGCAAAGCGAACTAGGTAACCAACAGTCTCATGAGTGGAAGGTAGCATGTTTAAAAAGGCCGAGTTTAAAGGTTAGTGTAGTTTCCAATCGTCCATAAATTCTCGGCCCCCCAATAAGGTCGAGATACTCGACAAGAACCTATTTACCGGCACATTCGCGGTGATTTTGGCTAGTGACCATCTTGTAGTATCATCGCATCAAGACAGTCATGTTACCCGCTGATTTATGATCATTGGTGTGACCGAGGAGGTCTTGTCTCCAATTGAGGCAGGCGTTTCCACGGCCCGACGCTAGCTGGAGAACTTGGGCTGCTGCTTGGCGGGCTGTTGCGATTGGGATCGGCGGAGTAGCGTTAGACTGTCAGTGAAAACTGCGTCGCTTAGGGGCTCACAGAGGGAGACGAATCACACTTGCCGTTTCACCAGGCTCGTTGCCGCACGATAAAACACCCTCCTTGCTCTTGAGCAGCCGCAGTGTCTTGGTCTTCTCGGCAAGGACCAGAGTTGTTATGTCATCTGTCTTCTACCCGATGATTGACATGGCCCGACGTGGTTTTTTGCAACGGTGTTATAGGTCATCCGCGATGATGGCGTCTCCCATCCGATTGGCCTGCACGTTGTGGTGGGCTTGTGGGCTGTAAACATGGTGATGGTGATGTCGGACCCAGCCGTAAAGAGGCCGGTGGATGTGACGGTTGACACGAAGCAGACGCTGTTGTCTATGGTGACGGGTGTGGTCTTGGGAGTGTAGGATGTTTGCATTGTCTCTGTCGGTTTGGTCAGACCGCAACTGGTCATGGTAGACGTCAGCGTGGCCGAGGAAGTCGCAGTGCAACTGCGGACCATGTCGGTCAGGGTGATGTAGGCCAGGCAGGCGAGTGATGTGGACGAAGGCGGAGTACGAGACGGGGACGAGGTGACTGAGCTGGTCTTTGCTGTCTGTGTACACTGTGTGATGGCGACGGCTACAGTTGTTGGCGTCGGCACTCCTTCGCTGAAGGTCTGATACGAGGTCACCACCTCGGCTTGGCAGAAGCTGTACTTGGTGGATGAAGTCGAGGCCAGACGATAGCTGTTGAAGATATCTTGAACCTCTTTCTGCTTGTATTCGACCAGAAGAGTTGTCACGCTGAGAGGGGCCGTCTTGTAGCTCGATGTGGAACGTGGAAAGCATCCAATGGTTTGTGGGGCGTGGTCAGAGGTGATCCAGGTGCTGCTGATGTTGGTCGAGTCAAAGGCTGAGGGTATAGTGAGAGATATGTCGCTCGGCACGGTCTCGTTGTGGTCATTATTCTGACGGTTTTCTATGTGAGGCAACGCCAGAATGGCAACTGCATTGAGGACTAGGATGAATCGAAGAAGCTAAAGTTCAATAATTTGATTTTTGTCAGTGTTGGATAATCGCCAGGGAGATGGAGCAGCAAGTCTCACCTCCATTGTCGCAATAGAACTTTGGCAGGGAACTTTGGCTTTAGTGTATGCTTGGTTGCAGTCCTCGAGCTTTCTGAAGCGATGCCTTGTGTGTTTCTGGTAATGAATTTCATAAGAAATCCACTCGGGGGGAAGTAGAGACAGGTTCGACGTGTAGCTGGAGGGGTTCAGAAGGTCAAGGTTGCGAACAGGAAGCGTGTGGGATTGAACAACAGGAAGATTTATCTTGCTGTTTCTTTCGTCTTCTGGCGTAAACTTTTTATTAGGCTTGGTAGAGCAATAGTGAGTAAACTTGCTATGCTGTCCTGGAAGGGGAACTAATTAGCAAACACATAATTGTAATCCTGTCAGATCTCGCTGTAGGTACCAAGTATTGGACGAGAATGAACTGTTCGTGTTGCGGACAGACGAGATACTGTTGTTCAACTGCAGGCCAGTTTCCTGGGGCAGCGAAGTTCAATGTGTACACCTGATTTGGGCTTGAACAAGATTTATGGTTTGGGAATATGACGCCGTGAAGCATCTTTTTACTGCAAACAATGACGATTTTGTCAACCAGTTACGCCTGATTATCACGAAGCCAGAATGTTCTATTGAATGCCTTTGCGATTATGCAGCTCCAAACATGATGAGGTTCGATCTGTTTGCTACTGCGACCTCTAGTCAACCACTACTATGCAAGTACTGCTTCCAAGTCTGATCAACTTATCAAAGATGCGAGGGCGACCTGAGAGGAGGTTTGAACGTCATACAAACACGTGAAAACAAGCACCAGTCGAGCCCAAGACTACGCCCACTGAAAGTCGGCATTGTTGATGGCTACTTGGATCAAATGGATGGCTCTTTTGTTTTCTCCTCTGCAGCCTAGTTTTCTTTACTTGCCTGTAAAATGCATTGTCTCGCCTTCTAGCAAGCAAAAGTTGATAGCAAAGTCACGGGGACGGACAGAAGCCTATCCTATTTTTATGACACTTCACT
Source organism: Pyricularia oryzae 70-15 (assembly GCF_000002495.2). Taxonomy (NCBI): domain Eukaryota; kingdom Fungi; phylum Ascomycota; class Sordariomycetes; order Magnaporthales; family Pyriculariaceae; genus Pyricularia; species Pyricularia oryzae. The sequence goes on along the minus strand of NC_017852.1, from coordinate 224,190 downwards.
ATTCCAAGACACTTACTAATCTGGCAACGCAAGCAAACGATGCCAATGTCCCGGACATTCGCCAAAGGAAAAGCATTTAGATTGGCGGAGACACAAAGCAGCAGGCCCCGTGGATAATGGTTCGCCAGAAGCCGACGGGTGTCGGTTGCTACCGCCTTGGTAGCGCATGCTTGATTGTCTTAAAGACGTGAGCCTTTTCAGATGGAATCTCGAATGAGCCTTGGTAGGACGGGGCTACCAAACTTGAAGGCCTTGGCTGGAGTCCAAAGGGCCATCTACGTACCGCACTTCTGGCGCATTTGCTATTGTCCCAGCGTCTTGATGGGTTCCAAGCATAAAGACACAGCTCGCATTACTTCAGTTGATAACATGGACGACATAAAAATTGAAGCACAGATTGAAAAGCCCTAGTCCCTGTCGTGGTTAAACTTTGTATGTGGTTATGCGTTGAAACCCGGAAGCGATCTTTAATAAGCTTAGTTTGCAAATCATAAGTTCGTCGATCCGCAAAATAAAAGGAGTCACGGCACCAACAAGGACCAACAGAGTGCCCAGCCCCAGCCCTATGGTAGCATTTGCCCCTTTTGAACCCCTATAGGTTGAGGTGTGAAACAAGAATGGTGGAGAGGGAGCTGGGTGGCGGCTTCATACCCCCGTGACTTGCGGGCCGGGGGCTTCTTTTTTTTCTTCTTTTTTTTTTTTTCTTTTTTCTGCTGCGACTTACCTGAACAGAGGAAAGCCTAGGTCAAAGCATTGACGTGCTCTCCATCGGCTGGATTCATTTGAGCGGTTGACGGCTGCCAAGAATAGGGAGCAAGCATTTTTTTCTAACTTTGAACACCTAGAACTACTGTGGTCGACGAGCGGTGAATTCGGTGGGGATGACCGAATCGGGAAGCGAAAATAATGCTCTAAATTTGTAGGACGGAATGCAACTATACCTGGCAAGCGAGCAGGCATGGTACCTACGCGAAAGCTTCCCAAAGACAAGTCAACGATGACGCTCAAGGAGGCATCTACGGAAAAGTCCATTAGCAAACATCTTCACAAGCATAAATACACCCAATTGCCATGTTCTGGCCCATTACTTTTCTTTCTATCCTCACTCATCAGCTTCTACAGCAGAACCCGAGTAACAAACACCTTTTTTCTTTCTATCTTTCCTTTGTGCTTCTTCTTTCCTTTCCTTTCTTCTTCTCCTTCTTCTTCCTCACCAACCAGCCTTTCAACCGTCAAAATGCAGTTCAAGAACGTTTTCATCTTTGCCTTGCCTTTGGTCAGCGTGCTGGCCGCTCCCATGCCCTCCAAGGGTGGACTCGAGGCCCGTCAGGACTTTGAAATCCTGGCCTCCAAGAAGCCTTCGCCCAAGCCGGCACCCAAGCCCGCGCCGAAACCCGCACCTGCACCTGCACCTGCACCTGCACCTGCACCTGCACCTGCACCTGCACCTGCACCAGTGCCTGCACCCAAGCCTGCTCCGGCGCCTGCCCCAGCACCGGCACCGGCACCCGCACCCGCACCAAAGCCTGCGCCAGCTCCCGCCCCCGCTCCCGCTCCTAAGCCTGCGCCGGAGCCCAAGCCCAACACCCCGGCACCCAAGCCAACCGACCCGGCCCCCAAGCCCAGCTCTCCTCCGAAGCCGACATCTGCCGCGCCCAAGCCGACCGGGGCCGCCGCCACCTCTCCCGGGGGCGCCAAGCCAACGGCTCCCCCTCGCGCAGGCGGCGGCGGGATGGTTCCCGCCACAGACCCCAAGCCGTTTGGCACTGGATCCATCAAGGCCACCATCCAGGCCGCCGTGCTGGACCAGGTCTCGGCTCAAGTGTCCAACGGGCTGGCGCAGGCCGTGAAGCTGGTGACGGACGTTGCCGACTGGACCAGGGCCCGCGAGCAGTTCACCAAGACGACGGTCAACGCCATGTGGGAGAGCAACACGGACAAGGCCGCCTACAAGGGCGCCGTCTGCTACAACGCGGCCTTCAAGCTCGACAGGCCCGAGCTCATCGCCGGCCAGACGAGCGTCGACCTGGTCAAGGGCGCGCTCAAGACCAACTACAACTGCTTCTACATGATGCCTGGAAACGTCTTCCGTGCCCAGGGCGACGGCGGCTTCATCAACCTGGCCACCGCCGGCAACTGCAAGTTCACCGACAAGGTCCTCACCTGCTAGAGGGTTTGGGTTTGTGCTTGACGCCTTTTTACTCTTTCGTTTCCATTTTGTATTTCTTTATGTATTTCTTTTTGTATTGGCTCGGCCTTGTCGGTGAACTTGCATATGACCGGAGTTTTGGCGGTTGTCTGTTTTTGATTTTCTTTACGGGTTTCTTTTCTTCTCGGCTTTTATCGATTCTTTCTCTTTGCCACTGTCAATACCTTTGTGACTTCTTGACAAGGGATTTTTAGGCATATACCATTTCGTATCCAACATTGCTTTCTCGGTTTTGAGAGTGTTATTCAAACTTTGATCGCCATATTCCTTGCTTTGATATGAGTGTTAAGATCCCTAAAGGGTTTCGTCTAGAGATACGTGCCTTGATGCCTCGTCTTGTCTTGTTTTAGAAGTGGATTCTGGCTCTTGGGTAAAGATATAAAATATGATTCCTGCTGCCCATATTTTCCCAAAACACCAGCGCAATGTCACTTAATCACTTTTAAGGGGGCAAAGGTATTATGTTTCAATCTCGAAGTTCAATTCATAGGCTTTGAACCACTTTGAGATGCATGTAGGTTGTATCTGTCTACCCATTCTTATCCCATTTCAAAACTGCGGCCGACGATGCAGAGCACAGCCCCTCCAAGTTCGCATCAAGCATGCCCACTTCCACAACGTATTCTTTCCTCGAATGGGTATCACTCTACCAAAAAGATATCGCCGGTTCCCAAAGAAGGCCATTGTCAGAATAGCCCCCTTACATACGTCCATCATCGATGTTGTAAGCCTCCTTGAGCTCAAAGTAGCCAGAGTCAGAGGTGGTCTGTTCGAGCTCGTTTGCAGCAGGCTCGTAAGAATTGGTGTCGAACTGATCGTTGCAGGTGTCGGTTTTCAGCATCTCCGAGGCCTTCTTGGTAGCTTTCGACTTGGGGGTGGTGACGTTGAGGGGCGCATTGACAATGTAGCCGGCGCCGAACTCGTCCAGGAACCGCTTTCTGAGCTCGACAAAGGCGTTGCGAGCTGTTTTGGGTCGGATATCCATATATGCGCCGAATATCTTGTAGTCAAGCTGCATGCATGCAATGGGTAGACACATTTGTGGATTAGACCAAAAGGTTCAGGTGCAAAGGGAGGGATGGGCAGACAGAAATGCCAGGGTGACGGACCTGCGGGTTCTTGAGCGAGAGCCAGGCGCAGATGAGAAGCTCGCTCTCGCGCTGGTTCAGGCTCATTCGGTCCTTGATTCCTTTTTTCTTGACTCCTTTTTTCTTGATTGAAGAATTCATCGTGATAGTTGAAACGACAAGATGGCCCAAAAAGACAAGTCAAATGCCACTAGATAGTTTTGAAAAACAAGGCGTCAAGGCAAGTTGTGGTTGAAACTTGAGGGTGGTAATCTCTTCTTTGTCTGCAACATCTAATCAGTCTCGGCTGAGAATTTAGACCTCTTGGTCAATTTGATTTGCATTTTGTGGATCCTGTGGCTTCTTTTTTCTTCCCTTTCCCCTCTCTATGAGGTAATAAAAAAACTGGCGGTTTGTCTTTGCAAGGTACGGGCAGTACAGTAGAGTACGTGCGTGCTTTTGATGCCTCACCAGTAAAAGACAAACAGACTCGGTCCGGGTACCCACGGAGGGATGCTACCTACCGGTCCACTCCTTTTGTACATGGATGCTTTCTTCCAACTATCCATAGATTTCTTTGGGAAGCGTCTAGCAAAGGTACGAGCAGAGGGCAGCGGTTAGTTACAGAGAGGGTATGATTTTGTTATTATTGTTCTCGCTTCTGTCAGATCCTGCCCTGGCGAGAGTCGAAATATAAACGATATGCTACTTAGCTACTATAGGAAAGGTACCTACGTAGCCTGTGCGGGTACGCGTCCAGGACTTTGATCTCTGTGACTCACTCTAATTTATGCTGTCCAAGCTTATCCCCTAGCCTTCAGAGGCCTCCCCTCCTGCTTACCATCAAGGAAGCCAGCTTTTAGCCCTAAAATGGATGCTGTACATGGTACATAATTTGCCTGAAGGGTACCTCAAAGTCCCACCCCACTTTGCCAGTTTGCTGATTTGGGCTGCCTAACCCCTTTTATCCGGATCCCAATCTCCGCAGAATACTCCTGTGTGCAGTATGGCGGTGCATTTTGGGCCTTGTTGCAATCCTGTCCATAAATTCAAGATGTTCGCATATCGCCTCTCTACCTACTCAGCTATAGCTATGATCTGTTGCTCCATATTCTCTCCAGATATCAAAGTCTTTCCGGAAGACGCAGGCATAGATAGGAGCTCCTGTAGGTGCCATGCTACCGTTCTTTGTACACTAGAGAGTCCTTGTCCGGAATGAAGAAACAGCTGCTGACATTTGGCGGTATCCTGTCCTCCACTGGCATCAAACATTTTGTTAGATTCCATCCAGACATTCGCACCCAGTACAGCCCTCCAAGCTATCACCTACCTTAATGTCCAGCCACTTGGCCATCATCAACACCACCATCAACGCGCCCGCCGCGCTCGGACAACTACTCCATCCCGGCCCTCTCCCTCGGCACTTGTCCACAGCACCTCGACATCACAGGGACGTCTTCCACCAGCACCTGCAGATCCATTTGTTGCTATGGGCTCTCCCTGGGGTGGCCTGGTCGACGGTCTCAACATGCGGTGCTCATGGCGAATCCGCGACCAAGGGGGCATAGCACGCCGCACACTGAGCCTGGTGTTTGGGGCCATGCTCTCTTCATCCACTCAACAGCGGCCGGAGTCTTTGTCGCCGGGTTGCCTCGACGGGCTACGAAGGACGTGCTGGTGCTGGCGGTGTCCAACGACTGCGGCAATCTCATCATTGGAGGCAGCTCCAGACTGCTTAAACGGCTAGTACGACATCACATCACTATCCCTTTTCTAGTTCGAGCCGTCAAAACAAAGCCCCGGGCTCGCCTCTACACCAGAGACGTCTACGCCAGTACAGAGGTGTCGTACAACGTGAGATGTCTAGGCGTCGTCACCAGGAAGGGGATACAACCATGGCTGATGGAGATGATGCTGGATTCCCATCTACACATGGCATAGACATGCCTCCACAAGGCACGGTCACATTCAGAAATCAGGTGACATGCGTTGTGGTTGACGCGGCCGCGCTGGCCACCAATGCTGAGACTGAGTCGACATGGCCACCACCGACGGTCCGTAATACCCCAAGACGTCCTCGAGCGTCTTTAGCAATACGACCATAGTTTACAACTAGATTCAAGCAACCATGGCTTTCCTGTTGACTTGAACAAGGAGAATGCAGGTACTACAACCAGCAAGAGGCTGTTAACAGTCCGGCCCGCCGTGCACTCTTTCCCCTTGGCATCATGCCGTACACCAAGCAGTTACAACATGTTCAAGACCGGGGACCCCAAGTATTGCAAAAGCTGGAACGGCGCCGTGGGGTTCAAAAACCAGCAGGACAACAGAACGTGACTAAACAGAGCGCAAGATCCGACAGCCTACCTGCTGTGAGACGTTTATGTAGCGTCCGGTCCAGCATCACAAATTATACGGCAAGGGAAATGCAGGACACCGAGATGCGCGTAGTGCGAGCCGGCTACTCGATCGGGCCCAAGTAGTGGTGGGCAAAGGTGGACCTACTGTTGGTGATTGGGATAGTTGCTCTACAAGCTGGACGAGTGGAATGTTGGGCGAGACTACGAGCCAGCACGGATCAATGTGACGACGCTAGACACTACCTAGAGCACCTGAGGCCAAGACGACACTATGTATAAACCGGCCGGTCTGGAGCACGGCAGCAATACAGAGCAAACCCCCCGTAGCCGTGGTCATGGTTGTGCTTGTGTGTGTATAGGGATCATCGTCACGGCGTCGGTGCTGCGGATGTAATGGCTGTCTGCGGGAGCGGTCGACGAGCACAGACTGCTAGCCATGGCTTTGGCCCATAGAAAACTTTGAAGATCATCTCTTCAAATTCTCACTGCAGAAATGGGTGAACCCACCCAAGCCACGGCAAGTTGAAGCAAATATCCTCATTTTAACTTCCCAGTGCGGGTGTCCCAGTTGCGAAAAACAGTCCGGGCAAGGAGGAGGTTTGTAGTTTTTTCTGTCCCCTGAATCGTGAGGCAAGTACAATTGCCTTGCACTGGTGTGTACCGGTATAATGAGCGGCGTCGGCATGTTCAGTCAGGAGTGAGGAGGGGAGCACATGGGATACCACGCTGCATGTGGATGATGCGATTGGGGGGCGACAAGGTCGGGTTGAAGACGACGCCACATCGGGCCGGGCCGGGTCGGGTCGGAATCTATTCAGGAACGAGGGAGCGACGCGATTGGAGGTGGTAGATCCATGGACCTAGTAGTTGATGCTGATATATAGCTCCTAAGTAGCTAGCTAATTTCTCGCGGGCGTTGGAGATGTTTTGTTGTCGGGGACCGGTTTGTGTTTCATTTGTCGTTTCGATGTTTTGAAGCTGGTTGATGGACCACCCTCCACATGAAATTGCGGCTCCACATTCCGAGATGCGGGGCAATCGACTGTCTGCACGGAGTAGTTGCTGCTTGCTTATTATCGCCGCAGGTCAATGGTTAGACAAGTAGAGTAGGCCGAAAAAGCCATGCACGGTCCGTGGTACGGTACCTTGGGTTCAAGATGTATGCATGCCACCAACCGGGTTTGGACTATCTAGATCTATATAGTTCTAGACGGACTAATTAAATCGAATCCCATTCTACTGGAGTATTACTGAAGGGTTGTATCCTACACTGATAGCCGTCATTCTTCATCTCAACTGTATTTATCAATCAATCCATACAGTAGCAAAGCATCCAATTCCAAAATCTCCAGACAGCAAAACGTCAGGCTTGGCAGGATTACGTAGTAGATAAACATGAGATGTTTTTAGCCACTTTCTTCGATTGACTGACGTAACAACTCATCTTTACTCGTCGCTCACAACACAGAAAGCGATTGCAGCAATATCAAAGTGTGGCTGAGGCTGGGCCGATTCCTCCAAACGTCATGTCAATGGATTGGAAATCCTGTAAAACCTGCCACACTACATCAGGTCGCGTCATTGGGGCGCGCCGATCGCTTTTCCCTGCCCAATGAGAAATAAATGGAGATGCATTTTCTGACGTCAATGTTTTTTTTTGCCGCCCACTCACAACCCGCTCTCGGCTTGTGCGGACTCTGATCTGTATGGAATTTTGGAACAGACACCCTCAAAAGTAATGGCATTGAAGATTGTTGACGCATTTCGGTAGCCACAGGGGGTCGGAGCTGTGGTGCATAAAATGGGAATGTTGCAACACGCTTTTGGTCCTGCAGAAAGTTTGATGTTTCCTTCATAATCAATCATTCAATCATAACAAAAACACAAACAAACCAACTATTCAATTAGCTTCTGGTGCTCATATCAAGCAATCGTACCTGTTACACGTACCAAAAGAACAACGTGCACAAACACACCCACAAAATCAAAATGTCTGGCCTCTTCGACAACAAGGACAACAAGGACTCGGGCGCAACCGGCGTCGCCAAGACGGGCACCACGACTGTCGGTAACACACTCTCTGGCTTGACCAACACGGTCGGTGGCGTGGTCGGTGGTGCCAGCCGCGGAGTTGGCGAGACCGTGTCGGGCGTCACGGGAGGACTGGGCAAGCCGCTCGGAGACGGAGTCGCCAACATCGGAACATCAGTCGAGAGCGGCGGTCAGAATGTGGCCAAGAGCACGAGGGATGCTGGGGAATGGAAGACCAACAACTAATTTGTATGAATTTTGAGATTACAATGAGAGCGAGATGATTTGTTTCGATAATTTTGGACGTTGATGATTTATTTTTGCACATCTAATTCAACTGTCTACTATTCTGAATGCCTCGATTCTTTGACTATCTTCATATCATGCGGTTCTTTTAGGGACTATCTAGAATGGTACAGCTTGATTTTGACACTTGTAAACCCTTGAAAATTTAAAAGACTGAATCATGACCAAGGGTGCAGCTAGTTACGTGTCATTGACATTTGACTGAATATGTTTCAATTGCAATAGGTACCTATGTACCTAACGTTGAGCTCCACATCTCCGACCCCCCTAAAGTCCGGCCCCTAAAAATATCTACTCAGCCACGTCAACCCTTTGTTTTATTTTATAAATATCTAGACGAATTTTTCACTTTAGAACTTGATTTTTGAAGATTCTTGCTCCAAACCTTCCAATGAAACAGTACACTGAAAATCAGCTTCTTGCTGCCATTTCTGACATAAGAAATGGCAAATCAGTTCACAAAACCTCGCAAAAATGGGGTATTCCTCGGAGTACCCTTCACGATCGTTTAAAGGGGGCCCAGTCAATTCAACAAGCGAAAAGATTTTGTCAAAGGCTTTCACAGGAGCAGGAAACCTATTTGGCAGATTGGGTACTTGCGCAGGCCGCGTTAGGCCTTCCGCCAACGCATCAAGAACTACGCTATTTTGCGGAACGAATTCTTCAGGCCGCCGGAGAAAGAAAAAGCCTTGGGAAACATTGGGTTAGCCGTTTTATAGCCCGATATCCAATTTTGAAAACCCAAAGACCCCGGCGAATAGAAAATGCCCGGGTTAATGGGGCTACAACCGAGGTAATTAAATCTTGGTGGTCCTATTTGAAAAATCCCGTTGTCGATACTATAAAACCGGCCAACCGTTGGAATATGGACGAAACAGGTATAATGGAAGGCAAAGGATCTAATGGCCTGGTGTTAGGGCGTAATAAAATCCGGCCATTACAGCGAAAAGAGCCTGGAACGCGGGGTTGGACGAGCATAATCGAATGTGTATCAGCTACGGGGGCTGTTATACCTCCCCTCGTTATATTTAAGGGGAAAAACGTACAGCAACAATGGTTTCCAGCTGATTTAAGTCCTTTCGATACCTGGCAATTTCATGCAACCGAAAACGGGTGGACAAATAATGAAACAGGTATCGAATGGTTAAAAAAGGTGTTTATTCCGTATACCCAACCTTTAACCCCTGAAAAGCGGTTATTAGTTCTGGATGGCCATGGATCACATATAACGGACGAATTTATGCTTCTTTGCTTGCAAAACAATATTCAACTCCTATATTTACCCCCTCATTCGTCACACGTTCTTCAACCGTTGGATTTATCGGTTTTTGGGCCGTTAAAGGAAGCTTATCGACGTCACCTGGGATTTGTAAACCAGTTTTGCTGTTCAACGGTTGTTGGGAAACGAAACTTTCTACTTTGCTATCGAAAAGCCAGATCAAAAGCATTTATAGCAAAAACCATTCAATCTGGTTGGCGTACGACGGGGTTATGGCCGGTGAACTTGGCAAAACCACTTTTAAACCCTTTTTTATTAGAAAATAGCAACGCCAACGTCGAAAAAGGTAAAAATAACGGCTTCCAAAGGGATAAAACACCGGAAAATCCAACCCAAAAAATTAACGACCAGTCTTTACTTATTTGGAAAACCCCTAAAACGACCCGAGATATTCGACTTCAACTACAGGAAATTTCCCGGTCCGAAAAAAGTAACGCCACTTCACGGCTTTTGTTTGCAAAAGTCCAAAAAAGCTTCGAAACCAAGGATATCTTATTGGCTGAAGCTCAGCAAAAAATCAGTTTGTTAAAAGCAAAATTGGAGGCGGTACGGCCGGTCAAAAGGAAAAGGGTGATTCCGGATCCCAACGAGCTTTTGGTCAGCAAAAAAAACGTTTATGAAGCACAGGAAAATAATAGGGACTGTTTAGAAGCTTTGAACGATGGAGAAGAGGTTAGCGAACCGGGAGAGCCTGACAATGATTGTATTATTGTGCGTTGATAGGTTTACATTTAAATCGGTTTATAAAAGGGGTATTTCGTCGTTACATTTTTCAAGGGGGCCGGACTTTAGGGGGGTCGGAGATGTGGAGCCCAACGTTACCTACTAGGCAGGTGGTAGGTATGAACAAGGTAGATCGACCAAAGTATCGGACTGTTTGGTGGGTCCGCTCCGAAAACAAGGTTCCAAAAAACAAACAAAAAACGACACGGACCAGCAGAGAAGAAGATATACTAGAACTAGACCAGAGGCACAGAAACAATCGGATAATCAAGCATTTAAATTAAATACACAATCATGACGGACAAAAGCAGCTCCAACAATCCCGGCTCATCTCTTGGCACCGCCGCCGAACGACTTGCCGCCCGCAAGCCGATCCCCAAGCCGGTGCCGGCCTATCTACCCCACCCCGGCTCGGCTTTGGCCGTCGACAAACAGCTGTACCAGACGATTCAAGAGGCGCCGCGAGTGCTTCTGGAAGAATTCACCTTGCCTATTCGATCGGGGCGGGCGTGGAAGGCATCGGCGGGGTCCATAGTGAGAATCAGCACGCCAGAGGGGCCGCAAGTGGGTGAGTCGTCGAGGCTTGGAAGTTGGATTTTGCAGTATCCCACTAGTTCTAGAACTAGTCTTATAGTCTAACAGAAAACGCACCACAGGCGACCTCAACATCTGGAATGCGCACAACCCCCGCGAGCGCTTCTGGGCCAGCCGCACAAAGCAGCTGCACGCGTCTCACGTGTCCACGCACGACCGGCTGTGGTCCTGCCTGCCGTACATGCGACCTCTGGCCACCATCGTCGCCGACTCGCTGGCCTGGTACGGGGTCGACGAGACGGGCGGCCGCGTGCACGACCTGCTGGGCACTCGCTGCGACCCTTATATCAACACCGTGCTCAGCGGCGGCAGCTACGACTTTCAGTGCCACTCCAACCTCACCCGGGCCGTCGTGCCCTTTGGCCTCGAGGAGAGGGACGTCCACGACGTCATCAACCTGTTTCAGGTCACGGGGCTGGACGACGAGGGCAGGTATTTCATGAACCCGTGTCCCGCGCAGGCCGGGGATTACATTGAATTTCTGTGCGAGCAGGATCTGTTGTTTGCCTTGAGTGAGTTGCAAGTTTTTTTTGTTTCTCCTCTTCTGCTTTGCTCTTGGGTCTTGGGTCAATATCTACAATACTCATGCTAATCAAACCATAAACAATCACTCGCCCATCTCAGGCACCTGTCCTGGTGGCGACCTCTCTCTCTGGGGCTTCGGCAGCGACAGCGAAAAGGAAATGATCAAATGCTGCCGGCCGCTCAAGGTCGAGGTATTTGCTCTTCAGGACGGCGGTGCACTTCTCGAGTCCAAGGGGTGGAAGCCTGCGGAAAAATCAGCATACGCAGGCAGGCACGGGATGCATGTCCCGCTAGGAGAAGGCATAAATTAAACTGTCATTAGAACTAGGCGGCCTAGGCCTGGAGGATTGTTTGGCTGTTGCTTTGCTGCTTTGCCTGCCTCGCCTGCCTGGTTAGGGAATTAATTCAGGGTGGTCGGTCAGTTTACATCAGCAGGCAAAATAGCAGCCCGTCTGCAACTTGCAAGGTCCTTGTGCAGAACAGGGGTTCCCCTCTCCTGGTATCTTGCCGATTAGGAGATGCAACACACAGCCTGGACTGAATTGACCAATATCCATCTTCAAAATTTTACATTCATTTACATCTCGGGCGCAGCTGCATTTAATCATCCTGCTTATTCAAGTGCCCGCGGTGGCTGATGTGAGACGCAATGGCTGCTCGAACGAGCAAACCCACCTAGGTAATTTGCAGCATTTGCTTAGGGCCCAGAGCAAGATGCAGAATACTAAATCAGTAGGGCTGCGAGCCACATTGATTGGCTGATTGGTGATATTGTTTACCAAGGCATGGAATACATCAATAGTCAGTTGGTTCTCAAGCTATGCCGCTGAGATACGAGTGTCAATATATCTTCTGTGACTTCCCTCGATCTTCAAGTTTTCAACTCTGTCTCTTTGTGAATAGAAGCCTGGTAGACAGCAATCTTTTTTCGTGACTTGTCTCATACTATCCATCCAGCACCTACCGATCAAGCCAATCATCCTCTAGCCTGCAAGGTTCAGCCGCCTCGCTTTGTTGGATATTCTTGCCAAAGATATACCTACAACAGGCCATCGTTCACAATCTCAACTTCTATTGCCCAAAACCATTAAGTTCCCATTCACGCTCACGGCTCTCGCCTTTGTGTTACGATCAAGGTATCGGGTAACCTGTTCTTAGGGTAAAGTACAGTGGGTTGAAGCAACTGAGCGTCTGGCTGGGTAACTGGGGTTCTCAATGACTGGGGGTGAAGTTATGATCGTTCTCAAGTAAGTGTTGAGGTTAACTAGAGTTTGATTGCTGCTAAGCAATCCTAGAATCGAATCTATCTACATGGTAATGAGCGTGCCTTATATAGACTATGTTCCGAATGTGATCTCTCCTGATCTGTCACAGATCGCAGAGATCACTTCCCTTGATCTGTTGTGATCCCTCAATGATCACTGAGATCACTCTCTTGGCAATCACGTGAGGTCACGTGATTCCTTCTTATGTAATCCTCTTTCTGCCGGTCGGTGATTTCTCTGGGCGGGTGTCGTCAGGAGGGGTGTGACCCCACCTGGCCTCCCTGGTACCGGCCCAACTGTCTGGTCGTAACATCAGGTCTCCTCTCCTTTGGCCAAGTCCCTTTGGCCTTTAAGTAGTCCGTACTCCCTTGATCCTTGTTCTGGTTTTCCTTCCCTCCTGGCTAACTCTCCTGCGCCATGTCTAGTCGCGTAGCCAAACCTAAACCTGGTCGTTCGTCGACAGAGCGCCGATCCGCCCTCCTCTCTTCTCTCCTGGCGTCAACGGTGGAGATGCCTTCTTGTTCCTCGTGTGAGTCTCGTGGGGTGGCCAAATGTTCGGTCTCTCCCCAGGATTCTTCTCGCTGTGTGGAGTGCTTGCGTTTCAATCGTCCTGGTTGTGACGTGCTGGGCTTTTCTTCCGCGAAAATCCGGAGTATTGGCCTTCAGCATGCTCGGATGGAATCCGAAATGGAGGCCGCTGAGGAGGCGCGTCGTCAGATTGATGCGAAGATTGAGCGCCTTCGAAAACAAAAGCGGATGTGGTTTGAAAAGATGATGCGAGCTGTGTCTCGCGGAATTGATGACTTGGAGGAATTGGATCGGGTGGAGCGTGAGGAGGCGGAACAGGAGGAGCGTCGACGATCAACCGAGGTCCTGCCTGAAGTGTCCTTGGAGTCGCTTCTTCCGGATTCCAATTTTGTCTGGGATTCGACTTTCCCGATGGGTCCTCTAAATCCTTCGTTGTTGGATGAGATGAATGTTCTTGCGCAACATTCCGTTGGTACGTCGTTTTTCTGGTGTTTTTGTTTTGTGTTGCATACTGATCGTTTCTTTGTAGGTTCGTCTGGTGGTATGGTTTCGAGTCCTGGTCGGCCCTTAACTTCTGGGAATGGTAGGTGGTGCTTTCTTAGGTCGTCCTCTTTTTCTTGGCTGACTTGCTCGCAGATCCAACTCCTGATAGTATTGGCGGAGCGGTTCCTGGCAATCCTGGAGGTGGTTAAGGGGTTCCCAAGTGTTTTCTTCATGCCCATAGTTTTCCCATTTAACAAGGTACTCTGTTTTGCCGTGGTTTCGTCTGTGGTCGAGTATTCGTTCAACGTCGTAAGTTTGTTCTGCGTCGATCTCGATCGTTTCTTGTGTGCTGGTGCCGTGTGGTGCTGGTTCCAGTAGTGATACGTGAAATGTGGGGTGAATTTTCATGGTGTCTGGTAATGATAGTCTGTAGTTGGTGTCGCTGATTTTCTTGCTGATTTTAAAAGGTCCAAGCTTTTTGAAGTCAAGCTTGCTGTTTGGCCGTTGTGTTTTGATGTTGCGTCGAATGAGGTAGACGCTATCTCCCTCCTTGAAGGATGGTCCCTTCATCCGATGCTGATTGGCGTACTTCATCATTCTTTCTCGTACGAACTCTAGTTCCTGCTGGAGTTCTTGGTGTAATTTTCGTAGCTCGCTCGCTTGTTTATCGGCCCGTGGTGCCGTGGTCGTAGTTCTTGGTTCTCCGTATGCTGTGGGGTTGAATCCATAGTTGGCATAGAACGGGGTTGTTTTGGTACTCTCGTTCTCTGAGCTGTTATAGGCGAATTGTGCTGTGGGTAACAATCGTACCCAATTGTCTTGTTTGTGGTTCACATAACATCTTAGATATTGTTCTAGTGTCTGATTGGCTCGTTCTGTTTGTCCGTCTGTTTGTGGGTGGAATGCTGTGGATAGCTTGTGGTCTGTTCCTAGCTGTTCCATCAGGGATTTCCAGAATCTTGATGTGAAGAGCTTGTCTCTGTCTGTGATGATACTTTCTGGAAGTCCGTGATTGCTGACAATCATTCGTAGGAATGTGTAGGCGATTTCTTCGGCGTTGCTGCTTTCTTTGTATGGTAGGAAGTAGGCGTATTTGGTGAGCTTGTCCACTATAACCAATATGCTGTCGTATTTGGTTCTCGTGAGTGGTTCTTCTGAAGGTGGTAACTTGACGATGAAGTCCATTGTGATGGTCTGCCATGCCTTGCTGGGGGCTGGTAAGGGTTGTAGGAGTCCGTAAGGTCTGTGTCTTGCGGACTTGCTCTTGGCACAAAGTTCGCAATCCTTAATGGCTTCTCGTACTTCTTGTCGTGTTCCTTGGAAGTTGTGGTGTTGTTTTAGCCGTTTCCATGTCTTGGAAATTCCTTGGTGTCCGTGGGCTCTGTTTCCGTGGATCTTCCGTATCTCTTCTGGTGTGGTTAACGTTGCGTACCCCCTGTTCGGCACCCCCCCCCTGTTCGGCACCCTGAAAATCTAACAACGAAATGCCTACTTTTATAAACTGATTTAAATATAAAATTATCAACGGACAAAAATACAATCGTTTTCACGCTTCTCCGGTTCATTAACCTCTTCTTCATCAGCTAAAGGTTCCAAATTTTCTATATCATTTTCCTGCAATCCAATAATGTTCTGTTTGTTAACCAAAAGCTCGTTTGGATCCGGAACCACCCTCCTCCTTTTAACCGGCCGTATTGCCTCCAGTTGTGCTTCCAATAAGCTGATTTTTTGCTGGGCGCTAGCCAAAAGGGTATCTTTGGCTTCGAAGCTTTTTTGGACTTTTGCAAATAAAAGACGTGAAGTAGCGTTGGTTTTGTTGGATTGGGAAAGTTTTTGCAGTTGAAGTCGGATATCTCGGGTCGTTTTAGGGGTTTTCCAAATAAGTAAAGACGGGTCGTTAATTTTTTGGGCTGGGCTTTCCGGTGTTTTATCCCTTTGCAAACCGTTGTTTTTATCTTTTATAACGTTGGCGTTGCTATTTTCTAACAAAAAAGGGCTTAAAAGTGGTTTAACCAAGTTTACCGGCCATAACCCCGTTGTACGCCAACCAGATTGAATGGTTTTTGCTATAAATGCTTTTAATCTGGCTTTTCGATAACAAAGTAGGAAATTTCGTTTTCCAATAACTGTTGAACAGCAAAATTGGCTAACAAATCCAAGTTGACGTCGATAAGCTTCTTTTAACGGCCCAAAAACCGATAGATCCAATGGTTGAAGAACGTGTGACGAATGAGGGGGTAAATATAGGAGTTGAATATTATTTTGCAAGCAAAGAAGCATAAATTCGTCCGTTATATGTGATCCATGGCCATCCAAAACTAATAACCGCTTTTCAGGGGTTAAAGGTTGGGTATACGGAATAAACACCTTTTTTAACCATTCGATAGCCGTTTGGTTATTTGTCCACCCGTTTTCGGTTGCATGAAATTGCCAATTATCGAAAGGGCTTAAATCCGTGGGAAACCATTGTTGTTGTACGTTTTTTCCCTTAAATATAACGAGGGGAGGGAGGGCAACGCCCGTAGCCGATATACATTCGATTATAGTCGTCCAACCACGCGTTCCGGGCTCTTTTCGTTGCAACGGCCGGATCCCGTTAAGCCCTAATACTAGGCCATTAGATCCTTTGCCTTCCATTATACCGGTTTCGTCCATATTCCAACGGTTTTCCGGTTTAATAGCGTTAATAACCGGGTTCGTAATATAAAGCCACCAAGATTTAATTACCTCCGTAGTAGCGCCATTAACCCGGGCGTTATCTATTCGACGGGGCCTTTGGGTTTTAAGGATTGGATAACGAGCCAAAAAACGAGTTATCCAACGTTTTCCAAGGCCTTTTGTCTCTCCGGCGGCTTGAAGAATTCGTTCGGCAAAAAAGCGTAATTCTTGATGCGTTGGCGGAAGCCCTAAAGCTGTTTGGGTAAGTACCCAATCAGCCAAATGCTTTTCCTGTTCCGTGGAAAGCCTTTGAAAAGGGCTTTGTGCTTTTTTATAAGGTTGAGAACCTTTAAGTCGACTTTGAAGTGTAGACCTAGGTATTCCCCATTTTCGGGAGGTTTTTGCAATTGGATTGCCATTATTGACGTCGTTAATTGCAGATATAAGCTGTTTTTCAGTATATTGCTTCATTGGAAAATGGAGAATTAAAATCAGAAAAAAGTAAATCCAAAAGTGACAGATTCATCGAGATATTTATAATAGAAGTTGGAGGATAAAAATAAAAGTGTTGTTATTTTTGGGTGCCGAACAGGGGTGGTGCCGAACAGGGGGTACGCAACGTTACCGTATTTGTTGTCATAAGGCTCCGGTGTGCTGGTAAAAGGTTTCCGTTTCCGTCTGTGGTGAGGATAACCCGTGTTTCCTCTGGCACTATGTTCTCGTGATCTGGTCTTCGGCTGAGGGCGTCGGCCCTGCCGTTTTCTGTTCCTTTGCGGTAAATGATCCTAAAATGGAATTCTGACAGGAATTCTGACCATCTGATTTGTCGTTTGTTCAACACTTTGCTAGTGGTGAAGTGGGTCAGGTTCTTGTGGTCCGTGTAAACTAACACCTCGTGTTTAGTTCCGGATAACTGTGGTTTCCATTCTTCAAATGCTCGAATAATGGCCATAAGCTCTTTGTCGTGAATCTGGTAGTTGAGTTCTGGTCCATGTAGTTTTTGTGAGAAGAAGGCGCAAGGATGCAACCGTCCTTCTTCGTCTCGCTGACTGAGTTGTCCTCCGATCGCATAGTCCGATGCGTCGGTCTCGACTTCGAAAGGTTTCGTTGGGTCTGGTATCTTGAGGATTGGTTCTCTGGCTACTGCGTCTCGTAGCTGTTCAAAGGCCTGTTGTGTTTGTTTCGTCCACTGGAATTCTAGGTCCTTCTTGGTCATGTTGGTCAATGGGGTGGCAATCGCGCCGTATCCCTTGATGAACCTTCTGTAAAAGTTCACGAATCCGAGGAATGCCCGAACGTCTTTTACGTTCTGTAGTTGAGGCCATTCCTTTACTGCTTGGATTTTCGATTCCTCCATCCTAATTTCTCCAGGAGCGATAGTGTATCCTAGGAAATTAACTTGCTTGCTGTGAAAGAGACACTTCTCGGGCTCAACTAAGAGCTTAGCGTCTTGTAGCTTTTTTAGGACGGTGTGAACGTGTTGCTTGTGTTCTTCCAACGTCTTGGAAAAGACAAGGATATCGTCCAGGTAGACAACGACGAAAATGTCTAGGCATTCCCTGAGAACGTGGTTAATTATGGTTTGGAAGGTTGCTGGGGCGTTGGTGAGGCCGAAGGGCATCACTAGGTACTCGTAATGTCCTCGTCGGGTGCGGAACGCTGTTTTCCATTCTTCGCCTTCCTTCATGCGGATCAAGTTGTATGCTCCTTTGAGGTCTAGTGTTGTAAACCACTGTGCTTAATAGAGCATGTCTCGGAGTTCTCCTATTAGTGGGAGTGGGTAGCAATTCTTTATGGTGATGTCGTTTAATTGTCTGTAGTCCACGCATAGTCGTAATTTTCCGTTCTTCTTTGGTACGAAGAGGATTGGGTATCCTGCTGGTGATGTTGATGGTCTGATGTAACCTTTCTTGAGGTTCTCTGCGAGGTACTCATCTAATACCTCCATCTGTGTTGGGTTCAAGCCGTATATCTTGTGGAATTTGGGCTGTGTTCCTTCTTTCAATGGTATCTCGTGGTCGAACGGACTATGCTCAGGTAGTCCTGTTTCGAGTTCGGGGCTGAATAGTCGTCCATATATCCGGTATTCGGCCGGGATGTTGTCGATCAATGTGGTAAGGTTCGATCGTTCTTCGCTCATGGATAGTCGCGATCCTTCCGATGTTGGCTCCAGGCGTGGCTCGCTTTTCCTCAATAGCGCCATAATTTTTTGTTGATTTCGCTCCTGTGCCCTACGCTCGTTGCGTGAAGTCCGTTTCTCGGATTTTCCTTCAGAGGCTAACGGCTCTTCCCATTGGACTTGGCCGGTTGTCCAATCTATCCGGGGGTTGCTCCTTCTGAGCCAGGGGATTCCTAATATTACGTCTTTGTCCCCTATCTCCGTGATGTCTAAGGTGATTTGTTCCTTTCGTCCATAGCTCTCCATCCAGAGGTGTACGGTCTCTGTTTCGATGGTGCCGTTCCCGTATGAAACTGCCTCTCCTTCCACGGTCTGCAACTGGTATGGTTCTTTCTTTTGCTGCCAAGGTATCCGTCGTTTCGCTACGACCCTTGGTGAGATGTAGTTGCCTTGTGCTCCACTGTCGAGGAGTGCTCGTATGGGTCTGCCATCGAGTCGTATATCGAGAAATATGTGTTCGTGTGCTGCTATCGTGTCCTGTGTAGCGTTCAGGGTTCTTTGTTTCGTGTTTCGTGTCGCCGTTCGGTGCCCTGTGCCGTCTGGCTGCCCTAGTTTTTTGACTTGCTGGACTCGCGTCGTGGGTCCTTGTTTTTCTTATCCCTGGGTGTGTGGCTACTTCTTGTTTCGACTAGGTCAAGTGGGTGTTTTGCTGGCACGGGTGTCTTGCGTGCGTTCGTGGTTATCTCGTTATTTCGTACGTTGGGGTTCCACACAATTCTGGTCATTGGTGCAGGTCCTGGTTGCCGTGATTTCTGTTCGTGCCAGGCCTGGGCTTTGGCTAGCATATGTACTCTGCATACGCTTCGGGTGCATTCGTACCATGGGAACTGTTTCTGGTTGCAACACGCCATGGGGTAGTTGTCGTTAGGCGTGAAGATTGCGGCTGGCTCAGTGTTGAGTCTTATCTTAATTTCCCAATTTGGTAGGTCGGTT
Organism: Pyricularia oryzae 70-15; assembly: GCF_000002495.2. Lineage (NCBI taxonomy): Eukaryota > Fungi > Ascomycota > Sordariomycetes > Magnaporthales > Pyriculariaceae > Pyricularia > Pyricularia oryzae. The sequence continues at coordinate 205,050 of NC_017852.1, read as the reverse complement.
GTGGTATATACTTCGTGAATGCCTGTTGCTTTGCGTCGTCGTGGGAAGAAGTTGTGGACTATTTTCCTGCTTAGGTGGAGTCCACAGTTGTCTCGGAAGCGTTCTGCCCAAAAGATTTCTGCGTGTTGAGGGTGTTTGGTGTCCAAGGTCGGGTGGTCTCCAAAGGTTGCACTGACTGGTCCTGTAGGATGTCGGATCTGTGCCTGAAGTGGCAATCCGGGAAACTGTACTGATTGGTCGTCTCGGTATAAGTCGATGTGCTTCTTCTCGTATATGTAGGGGTTGTTCTCCCTTGCTGCGTTGTACTGGCTCGAGGGTATGGTCTCTTCCTCGCTGGATTCTTCTTCTAAATCCTCGCTTGATTCTTGTGTTGAGGACTGATTGGTTGTCCTAATGTGGTGGGTTTGTCCCAAAGGTTCCTCATCCGATTCTCCGGAGGCATCCGAGTCCGTGAGTTCGGGTAGTTGGGTTTCTTGTCGGTGTAACTTCGTTGGTTGTCCTGTTCCTATGGGTACTCGGTTTCCTACTGCTAGGGTTCGAGTGCCTCGGGGCTTTTGTGGGTACCATCCTGCGTCGATCTTGGAGCTATTGTGGGTCATACAATTGTCATCGTAGCAGGTGGTCCAGCTCATCGTGCTGTGTTGGTTAGGCCGTAGTTGCTGGTAATTGGTGGCATTAAGTCCTCGTGGTTTTTCGGTCTTGCCCCTAAAATCAGGGATATTTTCCTGGTTTCTCGGGCAGTTTCTGGCGATGTGCCCTGTCTTGTCGCACTTAAAGCACTTGCCATTCTTGGGGTCTTTACGGGGCTTCTTGTGTTGTGTGGCACTGAGGTCCATGGGTCCACTGTGGGTACTATAAGCTGTACTGTAGGTCTGGGGCGCCATGTGACGGGGCTGCTGCCATCCACCATTGTTTCTATAGTATATGGGTTGAGGGTGTTGGTACTTGCGTCCCGTGTTGGCTTGTCGAATCGAGGTGACGAACACTCGCTGTCCGCCTTGTTTTTCCTGTCGGCGTTCGTAAATCCGGTTGTCAAGTTTGATGGCAAGTTCGACGTACTCGAGGAAATCCTCGGGTCGGTCGAGCTTGGATACTTCGTCTTTTATTTCTGACTTCAATCCTTGGTAGAACTGGAGGATCTTGGTTTCTTCGGTCATGTCCAGCCTTGTTGCTAGCCTTCTGAACTCGGCTGCATAAGCGGAGGCTGACTTGGTTTGTCGTAGGTTGGCCAAATCTCGTTCGGTCTGTCGTTTCTCATCGGGTTCCTGGAACAAGGAACGGAGGGTGCGTTCATACCCTGCGAAGGTTGAAAAAATGTCGGTGACTTCTTGGCGTCGTTCTTCGGGGGGTACATCAAGCCATTCCTGCAACAGGGGCTCGAACCAAGACAAGGCTCGTCCTCGAAGGAAGGTGGCCGCGTGTACCACCTTTTCTGTTTCGCTGCGGAAAGTTTCCAGATGGAATGCTTGGTAGGTGCGTACCTGTACAAGGTACCCTTTAAGTTGTCCAGGTGTGCCATCGAATGTGGCTGGGGGGTTAAGCTTGAGTCTCTCGCGCCCATCAAGAGGGGTTGAGGTAACGTTAGCACTGGCTCGGAGAGCCTGGAGTTCCTCTTGGAGTTGGGTTGCGCGGAGCGTCTGTTCGTGGAGCTCCTGGTTGGTCCTAGCAACCTGCCTGCGGAGCTGGTCTTCCTCGTCCTCGCTGTCGCTATCGTCCTTGGGCCGAGCAGGGGCTTTCTGGGCCGCCTTGCTGCTCGTAGCCGGGGTGCTGGGGGTGTTGTTCTTAGAGGACTGGGAAGACATGTTGTCGGTGATACTGCTCGGTATGCTTCAAGGCAAAGTACTGAACAGGAGCAATCAAAATGTTACGATCAAGGTATCGGGTAACCTGTTCTTAGGGTAAAGTACAGTGGGTTGAAGCAACTGAGCGTCTGGCTGGGTAACTGGGGTTCTCAATGACTGGGGGTGAAGTTATGATCGTTCTCAAGTAAGTGTTGAGGTTAACTAGAGTTTGATTGCTGCTAAGCAATCCTAGAATCGAATCTATCTACATGGTAATGAGCGTGCCTTATATAGACTATGTTCCGAATGTGATCTCTCCTGATCTGTCACAGATCGCAGAGATCACTTCCCTTGATCTGTTGTGATCCCTCAATGATCACTGAGATCACTCTCTTGGCAATCACGTGAGGTCACGTGATTCCTTCTTATGTAATCCTCTTTCTGCCGGTCGGTGATTTCTCTGGGCGGGTGTCGTCAGGAGGGGTGTGACCCCACCTGGCCTCCCTGGTACCGGCCCAACTGTCTGGTCGTAACACTTTGCCGCTGCGGCCACAACTGCTCCCAGCAAGACAGAGGTGGAGCTCCCCAACCAAGAAGCCGTCGCCTCGCGCTAGATCTCGAGTTCCTCATGCAACCCCGGCTCCTACGAGTGCCGCAACGGAAGCGAAATCTACTCTTGCGACATTAGCGGTACCTGGCAGCTCAACGTTCGATGCGGCGCAGGCAGGTGTCGCGAGGTGAATGGACTTGCCTACTGCACTTGAGAAAGGACAGCCCAGGCAGCAGGGGGTGGGAGATGAAACGTGCCCATCTTGGCAGCGCCGGCATGGTTGTTCGCCATGTTATATTCACCTCGGGCCTCGGGGCGATAGGGGAGGACGGGAGCCAGGTCTACGGCTCCAGGAAGATGCCGGTAGCTGTTAATCGACAATGAGGTATTCAACAAACAACCACCATGTTTTAGGTTCAACAAAAGGAGCCTATATTCGAATCTTTGAGTGTCTTGGTATGATCAAACAAGTATGCAAGCAGTATTCAGGGATCAATGATCAATTTGAGGTATCAAAATGAACAACCTGGCCTATTTCCGCCGCCTTTGATAGAGAAAAAGAAAGAACTTGGGTTTGAATCCTAGTATATAGTCACCAATCGAGGGTAAATTCACTTTGAGAATGTGAGTTGACTGCTAATACTAGGACCTATCGGTCTTGATTTGATACTATGACTCAAATACCAGCTCATCAAAAGTTTAACATGACCGGCTGCCCCGTGACCGGAAGCTGGTGTTTGATTTTCACAAACTCCCATGCCTCTAGCTATTCTGTCTGTCTACCTGCGCCTAGCCTAGCAGCAAAGGATTGTGACTGGCGTTTTGATTGTATGTACGTACGTTGATGTTTGTCAACAAGAAGATCAGATCCTACCAACAAAATTCCGATCACAAGGAGTGGCCAATGAAAAACAAGTTCCTTGTAGTGAGAGAAATAAAAGAGAAGAAGGATGAAAAATTAAGAAGAATAACATGGTGGATGTCTGCACGCGAAATCAAACATAATAGCGGCGGACTGTCTGCCCCGACTTGTCCGGGCCGGCATCAAGTGTTTGAAGCATCACGAGTTTTCTGGGGTTCCTCTGGTTCGATATAACCATGGTAGGGATATTTGGATCTGCAGACATGAACCTAAGCACCTCCCTGCACAGCCATCAATGGTAAAGCGTGCCGAGGAACAAACGGTTGACCAAACGAAACATGTCGTTTTGCCAAAGACATCCCTGGATCCTGCTTGTTGGATCCATCCATCCGAAAGCCGATTGGGACCACATGTTTCCCTTGTTGCCCAAAAAAGTAAAAAATGAAACATAAAAGACCAGCCGCAATTGATAGCCCGGGTCCCTGGAGAGACTCGAGAGAGAGAAAACCGCGCCGGGGTATTGTGGTAGGGGGCGATCGCTGTTGTTGGGCTTTTTTTTTTCTTTTTCTCCACGACTGGACCGACCCCTATCGCATTTGATTGAAGGATTGCACCAGGATTAGCTGAGGCGCTACGTACTTTTGACTGTGTGACTCGCAAGCGACCTTGTTGTCGTTTGTCTGATGGCTAGCCTGGCCGTCCCAAAATGCGATTGGCTCTCGATTCTCGGCTGATGGGTTGTGCTCTTTCTTTTTGCGACGCAGTGCCTGCTTCAATCGAGCTCGCTGCTGTTATTTGGGGAGACACACCCATGGAAACTTATTCGGAATAAACTTTGACAGTCAAACCAGCGAAGCACTAGAACAGTTTAGGGGGGGAGGGAGGAGGTTCACCAATAGACGAACACTGGCTTTTTTGTCTGTTGTTTTTTTTTTCTCCTCTCTTTTCTTTTCTGCGTGGCAGTTCTTTTTATGGGTCTTTTTTTCCAGGTTGCTGAGGCACGTTTTATTGGGGAGGGAAAAAAAAAAGAGACTAGAAACAACGACCCAGGTAGAGATAGAGAAAGATGACACCATGTTCCATGCACCACAGACCGGACGTCATGCCGGCCGCGAATCCGGGGAGATAAAACCAGGCAGCTTAAACCCAGTATAGAAATGAACGAAACCGGGACCTGGGGCTGTCCATCCACATGGAGGGGACAGAAGAATGAGATCAGAGGTTAGCGAGAAAGATAAGATGCGGAAGCGAGTTTGAACACCAGGTGAACCATGTCGACGTGTCGACGATACTTTGCGGCTAGGCTGTTATGTGACGATCGAGACCGCGCCAAGTTCCGAATTTGGTATTCCTGGTGATCAAGATTGAGTCCCGACCATACGTTGACCATGACATTTTTTTTTGTTTGTCTCCTTTGGCTGAGGTCCGTCTGACTAGGTAGGTAGGGTGCGTGTTAAGGTAGTGGGGATAGATAAATTTAGCCTATGACCTTGGTTCTGGGTCTAGTGAGTGAGTATATATCTGTATAACTTCTTCCCATTTCTCGTCGTCGAGGGCTTTGTTATACCAACCACCTTACGGCACAGCGCAAGCTGCCCTAGTTTTCAAGACAAACACATAACCATCGCTATCATTTTTTTATTTTTTTTTGTTTGGTCCACAAGTCTAGCACATCAACTCGCTTGATATGCCCACCACTTTCATTTTCATTCTCGACCCGAATACGTCTGAAACAATATAGTCACCGTGACTTATAAGTAGACCAATTCACAGCACAGCACAGTTCCCTGCCGAGACAAAAAAAGAAGAAGAACGACTTGATACGTTCATCCAGTAAAAAGCAAAAAGCAAAAAGCAAAAATGCACATCAAATATCTCGTCACCCTTTTGGGGTTCCAACAGCTGGTCTCGGCCTTGCCGATGCAGCTGGCCCAGAACGGCGCGGCAGCTCCTCAGGCGCAGGCACTAGACCAGGGCAAGAAGAAGGGCAAGGACGGCAAGGACGGCAAGGAAATGATCACGAGCGCTCTGGAACAGGTCATGACGGTGCTCAAGAACCTGGATACGGCCATCAACAACATCGACCCCAAGGATCTCACCACGGCACAGCCGCTCCTCACGGTGGCGCAGACGTCGATGGGGACGTTCCAGGAGGCCAACGCCAAGATCCAGGCGGCTCCGAAGCTGGGGCTGATCGACTCGCTGTCCATTGCGCAGTCCGCCTCGGGGCTGGGCGACCAGGTCAAGCAGACGCTCGGCGACATCGTCAAGAAGAAGCCCGTGTTCGACATGCTCGGCGTCAGCCCCCTGATCAGGGACCAGCTGGTCACGCAAAAGGCCCAGACCGGCGGCCTGCAGGAGGCCGTCGTGTCCAAGCTGCCCGCCATCGCCAGGCCCATCGCCGAGATGCAGACCAAGGACATCACCAAGGTCGTCGACGACGCCATCGAGACCTACAGCCAGCCGCCCGCCAACCCACCTCCAAAGGCCGCGCCGCCACCGCCCAAGACTTCGCCTCCTCCTGCTCCTGCACCGGCTCCGGCTCCGGCTCCTCCGGCTAGTCCACCCAAGCCGCCGAGCCCTGCTCCAGCTCCGGCTCCTCCGGCTAATCCACCCAAGCCGCCGAGTCCCGCCCCCGCACCTGCTCCTCCGGCGAGTCCTCCGGCTACTCCTCCCAAGTCGCCGAGTCCCGCTCCTCCTGCTAATCCTCCGGCCAATCCTCCGGCCAATCCTCCCAAGCCACCGAGTCCCGCCCCCGCACCTGCACCTGCACCTGCACCTGCACCGGCTCCCGTGCCTGCTCCCGCGCCTGCACCCAAGCCTGAGCCACCCAAGCAACCTGGAACCCCCGGCACCCCTGGAACACCCGGCACACCCGGCACACCCGGCACCCCTGGAACCCCCGGCACCCCCGGGACCCCTGGGCAACCTGCGCCCGCTCCGGCCCCCAAGCCGCCGAGTCCAGCTCCACCTCCAGGCACGCCTGCTCCGGCACCTGTTCCGGCTCCAGCGACTCCTCCTCAGCCCCCCAGTGTGCCCAAGCCTCCCAACAATGTCAACTAAGTCGACCCACGCACAGAGCAGGCCTGCCTCCCCCGCTCCTGAACCATTTGCGCCGATATGTAGTCACTCATTTCAAGATTTGAGACTGCAGTCAATTTGGTCTAAAAAAGAAGAGAAAAAAAAGACTTTTTTTGCTAGTATATTCTAGTTTTATCTATACCTATTCTTTTGGGTTTCGGTTTTGCCACAAGTACAGCAAAAGTCTATGGGATGCTATGGTGAGGGGTGAAGTTTGCTCTGGAAATGGGAATGTGATTTAATTTGTCTTTTTTTCTTTCTGTCTTACCCTTTTCTTCTGTTGGCTTCTTGGCTAATAAAGGTTACCAGTTGCATGGGTGCGTATGCAATTGCAAGGAAGCACTATCACTATTTTGTACCTGCCAAAGGAGCCAAGTTGATTTTCTTTTGTGTATAGCCTTTTTTCTTTTTTTTGTGCGGCGAAAAAAGTACCAATGGCAAGCCGGCCTCTTGCTCAGCAGAATGAGAAAATAATTAATATCCAATAACTGTATGGAAACAAGCTCGTATTTTGCTCTTCAAACGTCAATATGTTGTTGTAAAATAGAATGTGGGGTAAATATCGTGGGACGAAAGCACATACAAACTCCAATCTTGTATGACCTTTTCGGTCGACAAACAATAAACTTGACTGGCCTGCAGCTAAAGAAATGCAGGGAAACGCGGAGAAAGCCGCGTTGCCGTAATAAAAACCCGAGGGGCTGTGTACCCGCGGATAAACACGAACGGATCGTGTTCTTCAGCAGATTTTCTCCTCTTTTACCAAGTACCACATATAACGTTGCGTACCCCCTGTTCGGCACCCCCCCCTGTTCGGCACCCTGAAAATCTAACAACGAAATGCCTACTTTTATAAACTGATTTAAATATAAAATTATCAACGGACAAAAATACAATCGTTTTCACGCTTCTCCGGTTCATTAACCTCTTCTTCATCAGCTAAAGGTTCCAAATTTTCTATATCATTTTCCTGCAATCCAATAATGTTCTGTTTGTTAACCAAAAGCTCGTTTGGATCCGGAACCACCCTCCTCCTTTTAACCGGCCGTATTGCCTCCAGTTGTGCTTCCAATAAGCTGATTTTTTGCTGGGCGCTAGCCAAAAGGGTATCTTTGGCTTCGAAGCTTTTTTGGACTTTTGCAAATAAAAGACGTGAAGTAGCGTTGGTTTTGTTGGATTGGGAAAGTTTTTGCAGTTGAAGTCGGATATCTCGGGTCGTTTTAGGGGTTTTCCAAATAAGTAAAGACGGGTCGTTAATTTTTTGGGCTGGGCTTTCCGGTGTTTTATCCCTTTGCAAACCGTTGTTTTTATCTTTTATAACGTTGGCGTTGCTATTTTCTAACAAAAAAGGGCTTAAAAGTGGTTTAACCAAGTTTACCGGCCATAACCCCGTTGTACGCCAACCAGATTGAATGGTTTTTGCTATAAATGCTTTTAATCTGGCTTTTCGATAACAAAGTAGGAAATTTCGTTTTCCAATAACTGTTGAACAGCAAAATTGGCTAACAAATCCAAGTTGACGTCGATAAGCTTCTTTTAACGGCCCAAAAACCGATAGATCCAATGGTTGAAGAACGTGTGACGAATGAGGGGGTAAATATGGGAGTTGAATATTATTTTGCAAGCAAAGAAGCATAAATTCGTCCGTTATATGTGATCCATGGCCATCCAAAACTAATAACCGCTTTTCAGGGGTTAAAGGTTGGGTATACGGAATAAACACCTTTTTTAACCATTCGATAGCCGTTTGGTTATTTGTCCACCCGTTTTCGGTTGCATGAAATTGCCAATTATCGAAAGGGCTTAAATCCGTGGGAAACCATTGTTGTTGTACGTTTTTTCCCTTAAATATAACGAGGGGAGGGAGGGCAACGCCCGTAGCCGATATACATTCGATTATAGTCGTCCAACCACGCGTTCCGGGCTCTTTTCGTTGCAACGGCCGGATCCCGTTAAGCCCTAATACTAGGCCATTAGATCCTTTGCCTTCCATTATACCGGTTTCGTCCATATTCCAACGGTTTTCCGGTTTAATAGCGTTAATAACCGGGTTCGTAATATAAAGCCACCAAGATTTAATTACCTCCGTAGTAGCGCCATTAACCCGGGCGTTATCTATTCGACGGGGCCTTTGGGTTTTAAGGATTGGATAACGAGCCAAAAAACGAGTTATCCAACGTTTTCCAAGGCCTTTTGTCTCTCCGGCGGCTTGAAGAATTCGTTCGGCAAAAAAGCGTAATTCTTGATGCGTTGGCGGAAGCCCTAAAGCTGTTTGGGTAAGTACCCAATCAGCCAAATGCTTTTCCTGTTCCGTGGAAAGCCTTTGAAAAGGGCTTTGTGCTTTTTTATAAGGTTGAGAACCTTTAAGTCGACTTTGAAGTGTAGACCTAGGTATTCCCCATTTTCGGGAGGTTTTTGCAATTGGATTGCCATTATTGACGTCGTTAATTGCAGATATAAGCTGTTTTTCAGTATATTGCTTCATTGGAAAATGGAGAATTAAAATCAGAAAAAAGTAAATCCAAAAGTGACAGATTCATCGAGATATTTATAATAGAAGTTGGAGGATAAAAATAAAAGTGTTGTTATTTTTGGGTGCCGAACAGGGGGGGTGCCGAACAGGGGGGGTGCCGAACAGGGGGTACGCAACGTTATAGTAGTTGGAATGCCTCTTCAACAAATCCGCGATTTGTCTTCCCCATGAGCCGGGCTCCTGCTCCCAGAGCGAATTCGAGGTCTCAGAGGCTGTTAGTGTCTAGTCTCCACAGTCTAGTAGAGTAGATATTGTTGACCATAGCCCAACAGTCTCTTTCCTCATATGAGCGTGTGCTTACACAGTGGGACCTATCTCACTCGTCATCCCCGGCTTCTAATCCTTCGCACCCAACAGCATGAAATGTCCAGGTTACTGCCTTTGCATTTCAAAGGCATAGAACCCCTTCGCAGCAGGTGACACATCCGACTAAATTTTAATACTATGCTACCTGACTATAACGTCAATTTGCACGGACTTGGAATACCGATAGTTCAACGCGTCGTTGGTGCATATAGGTCGTTGCGGTAAGCTGCACTCTTATCTTGCCGTCAACTGGTGGAAGCGCATTGCTCGACTTGGATTTTACGTCACCGACCGAGGAACAAGTTCAAGTCGCGGGTCATCGTATCTCCTATAGCTGGAGCAAAGGTTGTGCGATCCAGTAAAGTTAGTAAACTCTCGTGTCAAGCAAAGTCTCAAGACCTGTATGAACATTGTTGACTCAGGAGCTGGCGCAATGTGTTGCTCCACTAGCAAGAACCCTTGCAAGGTGAGAAACACACTGCTTCTGCTCATCAGGGATGGTAGGTGCGCGCCACTGTCGCAGCTTGGAGGACACTGGATGGCGCTAGATACACGAAACCAAGGATATCTTGTCTTGGCAAATTCGCTCACCGCCGCCCAGAACGAAACTATGTTTGAACAGAAATATTTCCTGAAACTCGTGACTGATTTGCAATAATAGAAACATGCGATGCAAAACACAGAAAACCACATTCTATTCTATACAGTCTGGGAAATTTACCTAGGTCAACAATAAGCTTTGGTTGCGGTCCAGGGTCCACGCCTACGCATCTGACAAACACTGAGCCAGCCCATCCTTCTTGAGCACATGTTCATCGACAACGCAACTCGAAGCTGGATAACAAGGCCCTCCAGAGGTCTCATGAGTGACGTTTAGTCTTTAGACGACGGGGGCCATTCAATGAGGCTAATATGAAATGTCTGTCCCTGAAATAAACATGAGGCTCGTCCGTGTTCCCCGCTGGGTTATTCCCCTCACAAGGTGCAATTTCTTTCTTCTTCCCCTTCCGCCGAGGTAACTGCTGGACACCGCGGCGCTTTTCCCCAAGATCGCCAAGAACCGATTTGTCTAACCCCAAGTAGGCAATCGTCCGAACAAGGTTGGCACACAGAAGGAACGGCAACAGGGAGGCCCCCGATTGTCAAATTCGAAAAAGAATTCAGGTACCGATATAAATGTGGAGTGGGATGGGCGTTTCACACGAGCCCATACCGCATGGCATTGTCTTGTTGGTGCGGTTTTTTGGACTTTTCTTTTACAAAGCGCATAAGCAGTTTAGCCGCACCCCAAAAATGTGCGTTTTGGAACGTGGGTGGATCGTCCTCCTGGGAGGGATCAGGCCCGGATGGTTTACTTAATTTAGGGCAGCGTCTCGTGTGGGGCCGTTTGCTCTTTTTGGGTATATCGGAGACTGCATTACCGACACGGGACGGTATTTGTCTGCATCTGATGTTCAGAGTAACATTCGGCAGCAAGGATGGCCCCAAAGATCCCGGTCAAAACGGCTCCCACGTTGCTTTCAGGCGAAAGAGGTGATGCTTGACTGCGGTACTCTAACCGTGTTTTGCTTGGCTTTTTTGGGGGGTTTTTATTTTTATCCGTGACGTGGTGCGGTTGAGCACCCATGGATGACGTGAAAATAGGAATGGCAACTAAACAAGTAAGTAAATGATTGCCGGACGAGAGGAGAGGTATGGTAGATATAAAAGGGGCCCAGAAGTCAACTTGCCATGTTTGTTCAAGTCTTGGAATCAACCAGGCCGTTCACCGGTTTTACCGTCTTTCGTTTTTGGAGTCAACCGGCATTCTCTTTTTTCTTTTGGTTTTCCAGTCCTTCGTTTATATTTCCGACTCACGATACAAAACATTCTCATCATGACTACCCACAAGCAATGCACCCTCCGGGCTGTGCTCACCGGACTTTTGGTGGCACCAGCTTGCGTGGCCGCCGCCCCCAACGGCACCCTCCACCAGCTGGCCAAGGCGGCAGGCAAGCTCTATTTTGGCACGGCCGTGGACAACCCTGAACTCGACGACCCTCAATATCGGCCCGTCGTTGGCAGCGGTGCCGAATTTGGTCAGATCACAGTGGGAAACACGCAAAAGTGGCAGTTTACCGAGCCCGAGCAAAACAAGTTCGACTTTGCAGCCGGAGATGTCATAGTCGATTTTGCCAAATCCAACAGCCAAATTGTTCGCTGCCACACCCTGGTCTGGCACAACCAGCTTCCTCAATTCGGTAAGTTGTGTTTTGCCACTTGCTCTTTCGAGACAATATTGGAAATATTTGGAATGGGCAATCCATCGATGTGTTCCCCTATCCCCACAGCCGCCCCCCCACCCCGCCCAAAGCATAATTATACAATTTCAATTGCACAATTTCAAACGACCAGAAACTAACGAAACCAAAGTATCATCGGGAAATCGGGACCGCGACTCGCTCACCCGCGTCATCGAATCGCACATCAGCAACGTCGCGGGCCACTACAAGGGCAAATGCTACGCCTGGGACGTGGTCAACGAGGCGCTCAACGACGACGGGACCTTCCGGGACTCGGTGTTCAACCGGGTGCTGGGCCCCGATTGGATCCCCATCGCCTTCAAGGCCGCCGCGGCAGCGGACCCGATGGCCAAGCTGTACTACAACGACTTCAACATCGAGCAGCCGGGCAACAAGCAGCAGGCGGCGCTCAGGATTGTCGATCTGGTCAGGGGCTGCGGGGCCACCATCCACGGCGTCGGCTTCCAGGGCCACTTCACCGTCGGCCAGACGGGCAGCAAGGAGTCTCTGGCCTCGGTGCTCAACTCCTTCGCCGCCAAGGACCTCGACGTCGCCTACACCGAGATCGACATCCGCCACGCGAGCCTCCCCGCCGACGCCCAGGCCCAGCAGCGCCAGGCCGACGACTACGCCGCCGTGGTCGGCGCCTGCCTGTCGGTGCAGCGCTGCGTCGGCATCACGGTCTGGGGCGCCTCCGACGCCCACAGCTGGGTTCCGAGCACCTTTCCGGGCGCCGGTGACGCCACGCTGCTGGACAGGAACATGAACCCCAAGCCGGCGTATAACCGGGTTCGGGACGTGCTGGCTGCTGCCGGCCGTAAGAGAAAGCGATCTCCCAGGGCATTTTTCTAAATATGCTTCTCTTTCTTTTCCTTTTTTTTGGTCTTGTCTTTTTATCTATTTGTTTTCTTGTTTTCTTCTCTTTCTTTCAGGAACTGAAAAGAGAAAAATGGACGGCGCTCCCTGGGGGATTTTGCGACTTGTCACTGGGTGGACATGTCCATGGTTTGCTCGCCACAAAGCGCGACGGCCCCGTCCTTCTGCCGGCGGAACCTTTGTTCTTCCCCCCCTGTAGATATTTATTTGCCTGGGTCTTATCATAGAAGCTGCAAATACAAGTTTGTTGTTTTCAAAATTTTGCCGACGCTTCCGTCAATCTCAACTGCACGTGCATGGTTTCCTCTCCCTCCCAAGATCGCTAAGTCTCTTGTTGCCCCTGGCGCGTGGAACTGACTATCCACCACGGCTTCACTCGGCGCTTGTAAGCGCATTAAAATTAGACAGGAACGCAGCTGCCCCAACCCCCTAGTCTCCTTTGGTAGTACTAGACGCTCGCTACCCGACATTGCGCTTTGATCGCAGCCAAATTAAACTACTCGAACTGCACGGGCTGGGTTGCAGCCGGTGGAACGCAGGGGGAGATTCGAGGCCTCTGCACTTGTCAATCTTTTGAGGGTTTATTAAGGTCGTTTTCTCCCCATTGTCATGTCTCTGAGGAACTAGAGGGAATCTTGCACCGCATCGCGTCGCAGGCATATCTTTGGTGCAATGTGGACAACAAGGCTTCTCTCGCTGCTGCTTCTCTCGCTTGCGAGCAAGGGTTGCCTCGGTCAATGTAAGTCGGTCGAGACTGCGATATGCCATCGAGACTCCGATATGCCAGAACCACGCAGTCGCCAACGGCCAACCACTTGGCTGACTAGACTCTAGAGTATGGCCACGTGCTAACAGTTTCTTTTTTTTTTTTTCTTTTTCTGTTCGTTAGCGTCGGCCGCAATCCGTGGCAGCGTCACCCAAGCAGAGCTCGACACCTTCAAGCTCTATGCAGACTACACGGCCGCCGCCTACTGCAACAAGTCGCCCGACCGCGTGTCCCAAAAGATTGTCTGCGGCTCCGATGCCTGCCCCCTGATCGAGGCCCACGAAACAACCATCGTCGCGACTTTGGCGTGAGTGGGCACCAGCTGTGTCTGCACAGCCCCCCCTTGATTTTGTGGGCTGGCGGTGGATCGCATCACCAACTGACTGACTCGAGAGCGCCCACTAACCCATTTTTTTTTCTTCTTGCCAGCGACGACGGTGACAGGGCGGGCGGGTACGTCGCTCTGGATAGCACGGCAGAGAGGATTGTGGTCGCCTTTCACGGCACCATAACTTTTGCTGGCTACATGGCAGAGTAAGTCGGTCGTTTGGTCGGTCTGATGCATTATTAGCCGCCGAACCCCCTATTTTCTGGACTTGGTTTGTTGCTTTGCTGCCGCGCGGCTGTTCAACTGACATGTCACCCGTCCATCCGATATTTTAGTTTTAATGCGTTGCTCCAAGATGATGACCTTTGCCAGGGATGCCAGATCCATGCAGGTTTCAGATCTATTTGGGCTGCCGTTGGCGATGTTAGTACAGTAGCCTATTCCACCCGCTCTTTCATGCCGGGACAAAACAAAGTTCCAAGACGGATAGATGGCTGACGTGGCGTAAACCGCTCCCGCAGGTCGTGATGGAAACGGTCGAAAAGCTGCACAGCGAGTACCCCGATTATTCCATCGTCACCACCGGGCACAGCATGGGCGCGGCGCTCGCCACCCTCGCCGGCGCCAATCTGCGGCAAAAGATTCCAGAAAAGGTGATCGACGTCTACTCTCTAGGATCCCCCCGCGTCGGCAACCAGGCGTTCGCAGAGTACGTCAGCGCACAGCCCGGCAGCGTCTTCCGCATCACCCATGTCAACGACCCAGTCCCCCGGCTGCCCCCCAATTTGATGGGCTACTACCACACCGACGTCGAGTACTGGCTCTCGACGGGCGGCGCGCTGACCACCGACTACACGCCCAACGACGTCCTGGTCTGCAAGGGCATCTTTAACAGGAACTGCAATACCAAGAGTGACTTTTTCGGCTTTGGCTTCGCCGCGCACGTCAATTACCTGACGAGGATAGGGGCCTGTAAACCGTGAGTGATAAGAAAAGAAGAAAAGAACAAAAAAAAAAAAAACTGTAGATTGCTGGCGAAAAGGAAAGCTTCGGAAACTCCCGAAAGTGGTGCGCAGATCTTTTGGGTGGTTCTTCGCACCATGTACACTAGTGGAAAGGCTTAGTTCATGTAATATTACCAGACCCAGAGAGAGATGTGATAGGCTCCGGCAGCAGTTGAGCCGATACGAGGCCCATAATACTGATGGAGATGATAGTCCAAAATCCCCACCACGACTCTCATTTGTAGCGTATTGCCAGCGTAAGGATGACATCGCCATTGACAAGTGGAACCAGTTTGGTGGATTTGGAAAAGCACAAACTCCATTCCGAATTGTCGTTTACATCATGACTGCAGTGATGCGTCGTCCCCTTGATACGTCACGAAGCAGCCCACGGGAGCTCAAATTTTCAAGCTCATCATCTAGATAAGGTAGATATAGATATGCAGACGTTATATATACAGCGGCTCGAGTTGCGCACTTGATATGTAGGCATGCATATTCTCAACGACAGCCCAACATTTCATCTGCCCTTGATCAGTCTCAATTAATCAAGGATCGATAATGGACGAGACTACCCCGCAGCACCACAAGGGCGCAATGCTCGGCCACGCCGATGGCCAGGCTGGGCCACACCGCCAGACGCTTCGGCACCACCTCGTCGCGGCGCTGGGCGAGTTTGTCGGCACCTTTTTGTTCCTCTTCTTCGGCTACGCGAGCCACTCCATGATCGCCACGGCGGAGCGGCCGACCCCCGAGGGCCTCCGCGACGGCTACAGCGCCCAGGCGACCGTCTTTATAGCCCTGGCCTACGCCATGGCCATATTGGTTACCGTGTGGGCCATGTATCGCATCAGCGGAGGGCTGTTTAACCCTGCTGTATGTCAAGTCCACTACCCGTTTGCTCAAAAAAAAGGGGGAATTAAGAAGAGGGAAAACAAAACAAACAACAGAGAATACTGACCATTAATCTCCCCTCCCACCAAAACAGATAACTCTAGGCCTGGGCCTGGCGGGCCAGCTGCCGTGGATTCGCATCGCCGTCCTCTTCCCCACCCAGCTCGTGGCGTCCATATGCGCCGGGGCCGTCATAGAGGCCATGCTGCCGGGGCCCATCTCGCGGGTCAATACAAAGCTGGCCCCGGACGTCAGCGTGACGCAGGGCGTGTTCCTCGAGATGTTCTTCACCGCCTACCTGCTCTTCGTCGTGCTCATGGTCGCGGCCGAGAAGTCCAAGGACACCTACATCGCCCCTGTCGCCATTGGCCTGGCCGCCTTTGTCGCCCTTATTCCAGGTACGCCAGGCTACGATGGCCGTTGCACTGTTTTTCTTTTGTCGTCTCCGATAAGCGTTTATTCTTTTCTTCTTTTTATTTTGCTTTGCTAAATCAACCCTCATCAGGTGCTTACTACACGGGTGCTTCCCTCAACCCTGCCCGAAGCTTTGGCTGTGCCGTCGCTGGCCTCCAGTTCCCAGAGAATCATTGGATCTACTGGGTCGGGCCGTTTCTGGGCTCGGCCTTGGGTGCAGGGTTCTATCGGCTTTTGAAGTTTTTGAACTACGAGGAGGCGAATCCGGGACAAGACTCTGATTATCCCCTGTATAACCAAAGGGTGTAGGCTATACACAGGCCTGATATGGTAATGAATATTGAGCGTTTTTATCTTGCTAGAAGGCTTATAGAAAGATTTAATCTGCCCTGCTCCTGGATAAGGTCGGCTATGCACTGCCATGATGCTAACCTCGTTCCGCTGCTCCAACAGCATGAGAACAGGATTTGTTTGTCTTCAACTGACACGGAAGAATTTAATGTGAACATATATACACTTTTTCAATGATTAGCAGCCCCAACACATTTCCCCTTGTATCTGTACCAACCAAGCGAGCGTGCTACTCGGTATTTCCCATATGTTCTCCAAAGGCACAAAATATATTTTCTCAGAAAGTCCAACATCGTTATCATCATAATTTACCCATGCCAGAGTGTGTTGTCGATGACACTTTATTCTTTGATCATGACGCGACCGTCGCTCTTCTATCTAGACACCAAAGTCCCATCGTTGCCGTGTAGATGTGATCTAGAAGGAACGTCGCTGCCGAGTAGCAGGTCCTTCAGGACAGCAGGACTTTCGGCGCAGTAGATCGCTGCGAGGTGGTAGGCCGTCGCTGAGCAGCTTTCTGCGGGTTAAATTTCTGAGCTGGTTTCCGCTGGGTAGATCTCTGCCTGGAGAACTGGCTTTTGAGCACAAGGTAAAGAGCAAGCACCGCCAGTTGGACTCCGCTTCCTTGGCGGGTTTCAGGTCTTGACTGTTGGCCTCGACCCTTTTCGACCCAATAATGCCGGTCCAAGAGATGGTGTTTGTGGTCGCGAACTCCTTGTCGCCATGAGCCGGGTTTTCGTTTTCAACAGTTTTGTCGTGGTATTCATCATCACCCACAAATGAAGAACCAATGTCAGCTTCGTCCGTCGAGTAGTCAAAAGCAACAATCTCCGATGTAGCAAAGAAAGCTTGACTGGTATCAGCCGAGTTATGCAGGAAGTGTTCCTCAATCCAGGTTTGGATGTTGACTTCTTCGGTTACAGCGTGGCTTTTCAAGCCGCCAAGTCTTCGAATTGTGCGAGGATCGCGAGGGTCAACATCGTAGAGGACTGCAGGGGTCATAGATAAAGTGAGGCCTGCTATCCGCAAGACAAAAGCAGGAAGAAAAGGAAAGCACGAGCGAGCAATGCCGAAAACAGCCAGAAGATTGTTACAACCTGACAACGAGTGAATGCAGAGAAGGGTCTGAGATATAGGGAAAGTTGAGTGGCGCAAACGTTGTAGCTTTGTAGATGATTTTACACAAGACTTTTAACATTTGAAGCTTTCGTTGATGCCATGCGTACTTTTATCAATTACCTCTATCGCAGCCCCAAATTACTATGCTGACAGTTTAACAGCAACTCACTCATCAGTACTGTATATAGTAAACTGTGTGCCTTTTGGCCGAGTGACACGGAGTGTTAATTGCTTCATGGCTCTTTTGATATTGCTGTTGGGTGCATGGCCGGTTGTTATCCTTGTGGAGCTTGTGGCTTATGCGGCCTGTCATGCTGTCTAGTTTCTTGATTAGCGAGCAAAAGAGGGGTCCGTAGGTACTCATTTGTGTCCAATGGAATTTTAACACGCGAAACTTCTGGTCTTTTATTGGGTGGCGTGTTACGTCTCTACTTCCCATCCCTTGACCAAAGCAACAAAATGAATCCATATTGGAACTAATTTGGAACCTCTGAACCATTTCATCTCATTCAATGAGGTTGTAACATGGAAACTTTTGTACTCCATGTTAAACCGCCGACTAATAGCGGCACCAAATCCGAGGGATTTACTTGGGAAATGCTATTGGGATATCAGGCTACTAAGAAGACATGGGAGCGTCAAGCAAACAAGGAGACTGCATTTCTGGGCAGAACTCACGCCGCTTTTCCTTTTGGAAACCCTGCCCGAATATCATGCTTCGGTGCTTTGGGCGAAAAAGCCCGAGGTGGACGGTATATCAGAGTGAAAGATGGTTGGCATTATTGGGGAAATGGATATACTTGCTGCTTGCAATGGAATCAAAGTCTCTTACTTGTCGTGCTTTACAAAATGTGAGTTCAATCATCGACATTCGTATCACCGCTTTTGCGTTGGAAACCATTCTTCTCTGGGCTACCTTGGACTATTCCACGCCAGTGACCCTGACCATGGAGATCACGCTCTCCATTCTAGTTCACCAGCACATGCCATACACTTGGTCTTGGTGGGCTCAGCTATATGACCGTCTGTCCTTTGCACACGCGCCTCGATTAAAGCAGAGAGTTTATTTTATCCCTTCATGCTGCCCATTGCCAACGCTGTGAAAGTCGGAGACTAGAGCCAAAGTTGCAAGCCAGGTCCCATCCGTCTGCAAAAGCGCCCATTGGTGTCTTTTATTTGACTCCCGAAAAGACCAGCCTGTATTCAGCGCCGGAAAAAGCAGATAAAATGCAGAGACAACCGTCATCAAGGTGGGGCTGATAGGAGTGATGCTTGAGAGCCCTCGCGAGTTTCTTCCACAGCCCATGGCACGGATTCCGAGTTACAACTTCTCGGAGCCATGCTCATAGGATCAGCTTTGCCATGGGAGGCCTCCAGAAGATTCACCAGCCAGACGAGCTTGCTGACCTTTCATGGAGCCCAGACCAAAATGGTTCACACTTGCCAGGGGCACGACCAAACTTGGTAACGAATATACGCCATGTCTTCCTCTGCTCGCACACTCCCTCGCCAAGATTTTTAACGGTCTGTTTTACAAGCAGACGGTCGCGTCCACGATTAGAAATGCAAACACGTCCTTGGCTCGGCTCGGCACAAAGCATTGTTGAGGGGGGAGAATCTGCTAGAGCAAAATCCTAGTCGAGAAATTCAAGACTACGGGGAATGCTTCTTCTCATGTTGTTTGTTTACGCAGTAAGAGACTTGACTGGTCGCACGACCCATGCAAGGCGAGAGGGGTACGGAGTTGACAAGAGGTAATAATGCAGTCTAGTGCATGTCCTTTTCAGCCTTCCCGTGTCTTCGGGGGCTGAGCATCGTTACCCCAGAAGAAAGGCTTAGGCGAGATTGACGGGAGTGGGGCCGAACCTTGTTTGGGCCAAGTTGGGGTCGATTGGTGAAACAAAACTTGGGGGCGGGATTTGCAGGGTTATTTTTTCAGTGCATTCACTCTGTACTCTTGCTGCCAAACGGTCCTTTTGAAAGTACCCTGCATAAAGGATTCGGCTCGGTGACTGCAGAGCTCTAGGGCTGACTGTAATAGAAAAAATATCGGGCAGTAGCAAGGGGTGAATGCATCATTGTAATTGTACTTTTGTATAATTCAAGATTGACTAACGTTGGGCTCCACATCTCCGACCCCCCTAAAGTCCGGCCCCCTTGAAAAATGTAACGACGAAATACCCCTTTTATAAACCGATTTAAATGTAAAACTATCAACGCACAATAATACAATCATTGTCAGGCTCTCCCGGTTCGCTAACCTCTTCTCCATCGTTCAAAGCTTCTAAACAGTCCCTATTATTTTCCTGTGCTTCATAAACGTTTTTTTTGCTGACCAAAAGCTCGTTGGGATCCGGAATTACCCTTTTCCTTTTGACCGGCCGTACCGCCTCCAATTTTGCGTTTAACAAACTGATTTTTTGCTGAGCTTCAGCCAATAAGATATCCTTGGTTTCGAAGCTTTTTTGGACTTTTGCAAACAAAAGCCGTGAAGTGGCGTTACTTTTTTCGGACCGGGAAATTTCCTGTAGTTGAAGTCGAATATCTCGGGTCGTTTTAGGGGTTTTCCAAATAAGTAAAGACTGGTCGTTAATTTTTTGGGTTGGGCTTTCCGGTGTTTTATCCCTTTGGAAGCCGTTATTTTTACCTTTTTCGACGTTGGCGTTGCTATTTTCTAACAAAAAAGGGTTTAAAAGTGGTTTTGCCAAGTTCACCGGCCATAACCCCGTCGTACGCCAACCAGATTGAATGGTTTTTGCTATAAATGCTTTTGATCTGGCTTTTCGATAGCAAAGTAGAAAGTTTCGTTTCCCAACAACCGTTGAACAGCAAAACTGGTTTACAAATCCCAGGTGACGTCGATAAGCTTCCTTTAACGGCCCAAAAACCGATAAATCCAACGGTTGAAGAACGTGTGACGAATGAGGGGGTAAATATAGGAGTTGAATATTGTTTTGCAAGCAAAGAAGCATAAATTCGTCCGTTATATGTGATCCATGGCCATCCAGAACTAATAACCGCTTTTCAGGGGTTAAAGGTTGGGTATACGGAATAAACACCTTTTTTAACCATTCGATACCTGTTTCATTATTTGTCCACCCGTTTTCGGTTGCATGAAATTGCCAGGTATCGAAAGGACTTAAATCAGCTGGAAACCATTGTTGCTGTACGTTTTTCCCCTTAAATATAACGAGGGGAGGTATAACAGCCCCCGTAGCTGATACACATTCGATTATGCTCGTCCAACCCCGCGTTCCAGGCTCTTTTCGCTGTAATGGCCGGATTTTATTACGCCCTAACACCAGGCCATTAGATCCTTTGCCTTCCATTATACCTGTTTCGTCCATATTCCAACGGTTGGCCGGTTTTATAGTATCGACAACGGGATTTTTCAAATAGGACCACCAAGATTTAATTACCTCGGTTGTAGCCCCATTAACCCGGGCATTTTCTATTCGCCGGGGTCTTTGGGTTTTCAAAATTGGATATCGGGCTATAAAACGGCTAACCCAATGTTTCCCAAGGCTTTTTCTTTCTCCGGCGGCCTGAAGAATTCGTTCCGCAAAATAGCGTAGTTCTTGATGCGTTGGCGGAAGGCCTAACGCGGCCTGCGCAAGTACCCAATCTGCCAAATAGGTTTCCTGCTCCTGTGAAAGCCTTTGACAAAATCTTTTCGCTTGTTGAATTGACTGGGCCCCCTTTAAACGATCGTGAAGGGTACTCCGAGGAATACCCCATTTTTGCGAGGTTTTGTGAACTGATTTGCCATTTCTTATGTCAGAAATGGCAGCAAGAAGCTGATTTTCAGTGTACTGTTTCATTGGAAAGTTTGGAGCAAGAATCTTCAAAAATCAAGTTCTAAAGTGAAAAATTCGTCTAGATATTTATAAAATAAAACAAAGGGTTGATGTGGCTGAGTAGATATTTTTAGGGGCCGGACTTTAGGGGGGTCGGAGATGTGGAGCCCAACGTTACGAGCTTTCAATGTTAAACGTAAACATGATTTGAGATTGTTTTTACTATAAAGTGCATCCATTACCAGCTATGTTTTGCACGACATTCTAAAATAACCAGAGCACCTTCCCTCACCAGCTTAATACCGCTCACCTAATCTCGTCAATCTAATTCGTGGTCCCATCCCTCAACATGCGCTTCTTTACAACCCTCCCTTTCATGGCCACGGCAGTGCTCGGCCTCGCCACCGGCCTCGTTGACCGTGCCGACCTTCCCGATGGCGGATACGTCTTCAACCACTACGACAACGGCACCGTCACGGCTCTCCCGCTGGACACGCCCGGCGCCGAGGAGATCCTCATCAAGCCTATTGTGCCCAAGGCGGAGCCCGAGGCCGAGCATGGTATCCAAAAGCGCTGGGTCACTTGCAGCCCCGGCAACACTCTCGATCCCGCCGGCGTCGACGAGGGAGTGAGACAGCTGTAAGAGATTCCAATGCATGTTCAGAGATGGAATAAACAGCTGCAAAGTGCTAACAGCCAATCTTTCCACGCTACCAACAGCAAGAACTGGGCTGGACCAGGCGGTCGCTATCTTTCGTCTGGCGATCGAAATGCAGTCATACGGTTCATATCACGTGGCAGTAAGTATCTTGCTCTTTTTTTTCAGCCTTTCATTTCAAGTGTTAAGTTCTGACCTGCGCCGCAGTGATGGTTTACTATTGCATTGATACCAAGTGGTGGACTGGAAATCTCGATATTGCAGATATCGATTACGCTCTGCGCAACATGGACTCGGTGTGTCGCCGCTATACTGCTTCACACTTCCAGTGGGACTCTCCCGAGATTGTCGGAAAAGCAGACGTGAACCTGGCCGTCTGCTGTGGAGGAGGAAACTGCTAAACAAGGTTGCCTTGGTACTTGGGTCGAAAAGACAAATGCGGATTCAAGCTATGGAAGTCTAGGATGTAGATTAATTTCAAAGGGTCGCCGGGAGTGGTATGGGCGCAGCCCACGACACCGTACGTAGTGAAGTGGGACTGCTATAAAACATCGCAGACCTGCCACGCTTGGGGCTCATTACCTTGTAGATATATTCGATTATAAGACTGCTTAGCACCAATCAGTCTCTAGTTAACCTCAATACTTGAGACCGATCGTAACTTTACGTAAGTCATTTAGAACCCTACCTAGTTACTCAGCCAAACGCTCAGCTGCTTCAACCCACTGTACTTTCCCATAAGAACAGGTTACCCCAATACCTTGATCCTAACATCGCACCGTGTATGATTATTTTATTTGCGATGCAATCTGTTTAAAATAATAATAATGAGGATAAATGTAGCTTTGTTTTACTTGCACGGCCTAAAGTAAGTATATATATTAAATATTCATCGGTTTTGTGCAGCATATTTCACAATGCCTGTCTAGCATACCATGTATAGCATCTAGCAAATTAAAAAAGAATTTGTAAATTAGGAAAAAAGGTAAAAAGCCCGATTCAAAACCTTGGAGATATTAAAGTTAAAACTCAAAAAAGCTACACGGTTATACGGTTATATGCGAATGCATCAAGTGGCCAGGGTACTGACATGCACGTTAATAAAACAAATGAGCGTAATTATTTAAAATAACTACCAAATAAACGTCGACCCGTAAACAACAAACTTCCCCCTATTTACTTATCCACGACTGTAGGTTCAGTATCAGTCCCGGGATCGTCAAATCCCCCGCCTGGCAAATCACCGAAATCCTGATAATAGCCGCTATTACCGTCATCGGTCACACAAGACTTGGCGTCGTCATCGTCGTCGACTGCGGCACGCGCCATCAGCTTGCCGCCCTGTCGGCGGCCGGCCCCGTGCGGAACTAGTTTACCGCCCCGTCGGTGGCAAGCACGGTGAGCCGCACGGTTTGAAGGGCCGCGGCCGGCTGGACCGGATTTTTGGTTGGCAGCAGGCTGGCCAGTTCCGTGATTCGCAAAGCCGTTTGTGTTGAATTCATTGCCGGCGCCACCGACCGTGGATCGAGCAGCTAAAGCGTCGGGGTTTTGGATATTGCCCGTGTTGGCGTGCACCGAAAGGGCAAGAGTTAAAGTGGCGAAAAGGTTGCAGGGCCGCATCTTGAAAAGAGTGGCAGCTGGGAAAGTCCAAAAGCTGGAGAAGAGGAAACACTGGAGAAGAGGAAAAGCTGGAGAAGAGGAAAAGCTGGAGAAGAGGAAAAGCTGGAGAAGAGGAAAAGATGCCGCGCAAAGGTTGTGAGTTGAAAGTGAATGTTGGAGCTGATGGGGAAAATAAAATCTGGTCAAATGAATGCAGTTGCCTCGGGTTTATATATCCATTGCCCAAGTCGTATCAATATATGTTATTTATAGTGTTGGCATATTAAACCGCCATTTTTTGGTTATCCAACAGCCAAATGTCTCCATTTTCAGGTCCACATAGCAAATGTCTGCACTGGGTATTTTTTTGGCTAGGATTCCTCGGCCAAATCAAACATAGAGAATGGTGACGAATAAAGGTAGCTACGTTAATTGTGATATCGAACCCGTTGGCGCCTGCACAGAGACGCAAATTTTTATTTATTTTTTTGCGTAAATCGGGTTCGAAGTATAGGGCGTTTACTAGCTTTAGTGTTTTGCGTGGATATGGGTGGAAAGTGCGTTGTTCTGTTACGATCAAGGTATCGGGGTAACCTGTTCTTATGGTAAAGTACAGTGGGTTGAAGCAACTGAGCGTCTGACTGGGTAACTGGGGTTCTCAATGACTGGGGGTGAAGTTATGATCGTTCTCAAGTAAGTATTGAGGTTAACTAGAGTTTGATTGCTGCTAAGCAATCCTAGAATCGAATCTATCTACAGGGTAATGAGCGTGCCTTATATAGACTATGTTCCGAATGTGATCTCTCCTGAAAGGTCTCTGATCTTAAAGACTCCCCAGGGTCTCTGGAGATCAGGTTGTGATCTTTGAGATTATCCCTTGTCCGTTTGAGATCAACTGTCTTGGCAGTCACGTGCTGTCACGTGGCTTTGTCCTTACGTAATCCATGTTCTGCCGGTCGGTGACTTTTCTGGGCGAGTGTCGTCAGGAGGGGTGTGACCCCACCTGGCCTCCCTGGTACCGGCCCAACTGTCTGGTCGTAACATGTTCGTTGCGCTTGGGGGTTGGGAATAGTTTCATACAACGGTCCCAAAACGTATTTGCGCCGTGTTGTTACTGGGTGGAATCAAAGGTGGAAACAATTGCCTGCTGGATAGCCAAAAGACACGGCTTGATAGTCCAGCCCTATCTATATTACGCATATTATCATGCATTGAAGAAAAACTTGGCGCATAATATATCATCTTAATAAATTTATTTTTATACTTTATTTCTACATTGATTCATTTTTTAACCTGCGTCTTTTACAGCAACAGTAAATATTTGAAAAAGAAACCTGCTGAAGAAATATTAAAAAAGTATAAATTGTTAAGGCCAAGTAAATGTACCACGGATGCTAGTCAATTGGCATCTAACGCCGAAAGTTCTATCACGAGGTGAGGAAAGGAACCGAACAAAGTCCGGAAATTAACGCGACGTGGATAAACGTGTTTGCCCGCAGTGCCGCAATTGGAATCAACCCCGAGGGGGCAGGAGAAAGGGCTTGGTCTTTCGCAAGCTGGGTAATAGGGTTCTCAAGGTAAGGACTTGAAGTCGCCTTACTGTCGATGGTGGCCAGAGCATTATGACAGACTGATCTTGCGATCAAATCCCATACTCCATCACTTGTTCTTTTGTGGTGACGATCAATAATAATTCATCCAGTTGAGGTCACAGCCCTCGTAACCTCGCGTCAAGAGTCGAGACATGAACTGGTTCGCTGTCCGGGTGGAAATGCCGAGTTCCTACAATATTTCTCCAATGACTAGGGATAGAACAATGCCATTCCGAATTCGCGGCATCTTTCAAAGTCACGCCTTTCCCCATTCCACCCACACAAGCCACGTAGACGTAGCTAGATTTACCCTCGAATTTGGACTTTACAACCTCAAAATCTCAATTTAGAGCATATCCCGTGAAAGGCGGTTCCTCTTGTTGTGTTCGCTGTCCTTGTAGATACTGGAATATCTGGGCATCCCTGGATTTGAAGGAGCGGAGAAAAACGTAGTCGGTCGGCTGAGGTTCAGTACGGTCGGAATTGCTCGTTGGTGACTCCGAGGTAGTAGCGACAGCAGTGCTTGAAAGCAAAGAAAGGGCGGTGACAGCAACAATCAAAGCGCATGTGTTGAAAAACTTGGCACAATGAAAAAGGCTAATGTTTTGAAGAGGGGACTACCCAGAAAAGATAAAAGGGAAGAAACTTGGTTTTTGGAACTAAATTCCCATCGAGTAGAAGCACCTAGCAGGCTTCATGTATCATTTCCCCAGTGCGTAAAGCACTAGTGTGTCAAATCTCCGTACGGCTCCTGCCGGGAAGAAAAAGAGGAGAATTACAGAAATAGAAAAAAAAAGATATTCACTGTTTGTTAGTTATTGATCAAATTTAGCACTTCAAAAGGCGACGCATCCACCGATGCTAGGGTTCCTCTGCGGGCAAATGAAAAATATTGGGCGCGACCGAATGGCTTTTCCATGAGTTGTTAAAGCTGCGGATCTCCGGGGCAAGGTCCGGGGGCTTTAAACAAGTTATGCTTGCGGACGGAAAGTCTAGCCGAGCCCCCGTGGGGCACGGAATTATCGGAGTCGCTGGGAGACGGTAGGAGCTTAGAACCTTGGACCCCAGGATAGTATAGCCGGAGGCACCGGCGCCTATGGTGGAGACTGAATCGCGGCCCGAATCATGGGATAGAAAGGTGTAGTGGGCAGCCAAGTCTAACAGGGACTGACTGCCAAAGGATATCGGTGTCGCCGTCATGCTTCAGAGTGAGATCGCCTTTCCATGCCCATATTTACCTAATGCTTGATGACCGTGATGGCCGCCACAGCCATATCTTGCAGATGTTCTCGGGAACCAAACGCACAACTGCCACGCCTGGCATTCCAAGTCGATGTGGTACATGCTGGAAATGACCCGCAGGTGCCAGTGCCAGACTTTCTTCCATGTGACAGACGTTGCTGTAATATTGATGCCCCGGGTGGTTTTAATCCCATGGTGCTTTTACGAAAAGATATCAGCCCGGCCTACCTGTGCAGCCTTGTCCCGGAAAGCACAGGTCGCAATCTGTATGCTCTGCAACTGCACCATTACGCAGTCACGGCAACGGCGACCATCTCGTATTCGCAATCTTGTTCATATCGAGGGCAGCAAGGCCTTGTTACAATGTGTATTTGCAACAAGAAAAAGAAGGAAAGAAAAAAAGAAAACGTTTTGGCGACTGTCGCCAAGGCTGTAAATGCGAGACCCAGAGCGGTCCTACCAGAAACGAAGCATTGTGGTCCTTTTCCTTTATGTTAACCCCAAGGGCCCGCTTCACTTCCATATGTCGCAGCATCCAAGAACTTAAAATGACGTGGGGAATAGCTCAGAAGAGTCGGTGGATGCTGGATGCACCAGTCTCGGTGACAATGACGAACTGAGAAAGAGGGTCCCACAGGCCATTGGGTCTGGTTTTAGAGGGCTACTTACTCTCTTGCCTCTCGTCTTTGAAGCCTGCGAATACAAACTCGTACCACAGATTAGTATCCCTGACGTGTAGGGGAGAATGTGAATGTGCGTGACCAAGTACTATAGCGTAAAAAAGTGCCGTTTTGCCCGTGACCTAAATTTTCCAGGGCCCCTATATGTATCCTCTTTGATCCTTGACAAGTATGAACGACCGCGCTCTCTTGGCAGGTGAGGTTCTGATTCTGCTTTGCGATTCCATTGTGCTGCACTCCTTTTCCATTACGGCCCACCGAGCTCCTACCAGGCTAGGCTTTCCAAATTTCAAGCCGAGCGTGTTGTGGCCCGCGTTTTTGTTCTTTGTAGCCCCCGGGGATATTGATTCGACGACATTTCATTGGCAAGCAAGTACTTGATGCTCTTGATGTGCTTGCCCAGAGATCTTCAGTCCTTCTATGTCGAGGGAAACAAGCAGTGACTATACATTCAAGACACGGGGAGATGTATATTCGCTCATCCTCGATCTGTTAACTGAGCGACGTAGATTTCCAGCCCCTCGAATAACAGTGTCTTCTCTCCAACTTTCGGCGGTGAGCATCATGATTGAAGCTGGCTCAACAGTTGGAAATCCCCTAGCAGTCGCGTCTATCCACCCTCCACTCAAACCCGCCGTCGCCCACTCCGAACATGTAGCGAATCATACTCTCCCGAAAGAGCACGAGTCTGCATGATCCGCCCGTTCCGGGGTTCGCATCCTTGACAATGTTTCGAACATTAGAAACCTCCCAACGGCTCTGCCAGAAAGCGACAAGGAATTAGAAATCCGTAGAGGTCAGTAAAGACAACTGGAGTGGCTTCCAGATGCAAAGGGAGAGCGGTTGTAGAGACATACACCACTGCCCATGTACGTGACGGCAAAGAAATGACCATGGCAGCTGGTAACGTAGGCCTGGAGCGACGCAATGTGCAACCGCGCATCTCCGAACCGCCCGTTGAACTCGGCGTGCAACTTCCGCAAAGCGTCGTGCCCGCCACCGCGGACGCCGATTGGATTGCAATTCCCCATGTCCCACTCGGTTGGCTCCCTCTGTCGCGGTCCTATGCCGACCATGAGACGTCTCGTTTCCATCATCGTAATCGTCGACAATGTGGCTGACGTCCGGGGAGCTCACGTCTGTCATTATAGCGGCGGCGCTTGCGCCCAGGAGGAGAGGGGCAGAGAGCGAGCCAGTGTCCAAAAGCGTTGCAAGTTCCTTCATGTCAGCGGGCATTGATAAACTAGGTAGAGGGGAGGGAATGCAAAAAGCAAGTGAGCTCACCATTTTCACGGGGCTTAAAGATGACGTCGATAAGTTGACTTGCTGGTATCCTGGCCGTGATGAGGTACAACAAAAGGTAACGAGTTTGTAATAAGCTGAGGAAAACAAATTAAACCGTTTCAAACATTTAAAAACATTTATTCCAAAACCCGCCAGACCTAGCAAAACTTAAGCTTTCGACGAATGCGCCAAGTTTGCACCGCCCTTGCCCGTCGACACCGCAATTGGGCAACCACACAACCCGGTTGTTAACTAAAATCCTAACCAATTCCTCCGTATAACCCGAACAAGTCATTTTTTCCACGTACATCCTGGCCGCGAAAGGCGACACTTCGCTAGCCGAAAATTCAGCAATCCTTTGGTCGCTAACAATTCTGTTTGCGGGGACGGGGGTATGTGCAGAACCGAGCAATCCCAACACGGCTTGAATTGCTAAGAAATCTGTGGCGTGGGTAAAATCGGCGTAAAGCTTCTTATCCAACGGAAACGTTTTCGGATTGGCAGTAATTGTGGTGTTGGTGCTGGTGGAATCTTGTACAGGTCTTCGTAATAACCTCGCGATAAGTTCATTTACCCATCCTACTCCCAATGACGGCCCTAAAGGGTTACCATAAAAGTGGGTATACCATTTAACTTCATTATGAAAACGCTCAAACGCCTCCCAATCCTTGTTGTCAAAAATATTGCAAATGGGCGATAAAATACCCGTTTTTACAATATTAGCCGTTGTTTCCATACCACATAGTTCCATAAGTTGAAGAATTTCGTAAACTGATAAATTTGCCCCTGGTAAGTTTTGATTCAACCGTTTTGCGGTTTCCGTCAAAATCCTTTTTGGTAGTTCTTTTGCAATTTTTTGAGCTTTGGATTTGTCGTATTTGGTGCAAGCGAGATTATTTAAAGTGTTGTTATATTGCTTTCCGACAGGAAATTTAAAAATTGAAACGGGGAAATGATGCGGTTGAATTCGAGTTTTATCGGTTAAAGAAGTTTGATGAAAGCCGTCAGCCCATTTTTCAGCGCTTTTAACAACTCGTTCGGCTCCATCAGAACGGATAAAAGGTTCATTATCTTTCGCCAAATTTTGATATCGTCGGTAAAAATGTATTCCTGCATTTATCAATTGGTGACGACCAAGATCATTTAAATCTTCAGTGGGGAGGTTATATTCGTAATTACGAATAAACTTATATTTTGCGCTATATTTGTCGACAGAAGATTGAATTCGTTGAATTATATCTTGGTATGGACTTCCAGTTTTCGGATACCGAGCGCCATGCCGCACAAGTGATTGTACAAACGTGACCGTGCAACCCGGTAAAGAGGGGGAGGGGTTAAATTCCGACGAGGTGGAATGAAAGGGTGCAAAGTGGCCCCATTTATAAGTTATTTCAGGCCGGTATAGGAATCCAAGGTCGGGTGTATCGTATTTGTTAAGATCAAAATAATTGTTGGTAGAAATTGCTGGCATAACCAAGCCGAAGAGAAGAATAAAAATGGGGAGCATATTTAAAAAAATATAAAGGTTAACTATAATATTGGGATATAAAAAGACGTCCTGCTTAATTAAACTTGTAATACGATATTTTATTTTGTAAAAGGTTAGTGTGCGAAGAAACCAGTTCAAATAACGTGGTACTTATAAACTTTTAAGTCTAACGTTTTGAAAATTAATATAATAATATTGCAAGTGCATTAATATATGCACCTATTTAAAGGGGAGATTAAAGGGCAGAGGCATAAACGAGTTCTTTAAATAAAATTTACTTTTCACGCAGATAATATATAATATAAATGTCATAACGCAATACATTGAAATTTCCCGGCCACATGTTATTTTATCTTGTTTAACGGGAACGGAGCGTGCAAAACTTTTGTCAATTCCTATTACTCCACAATTCTCTTAGGGCTAGATTTACGAACAGTTACTTCCGGTTATTAAATACCCATTTGTATCCATTGGCATGTCCATATAAGAATAATTTGCACTGGGAATATTTTGGGTGGGATTTCCGGCCAAATTAAATACGAAATATAATAATAAATAAAGGCGCCATATAAAAAAAATACCAGGGTAACGTTATAAAATTATGTAATTAAAATATAACAGTGCGTTCCATAATGCGTAAAACGTTTACAAATTGGAAATAATTTTATTTGTTGGGCGAAAATATTACGACCAGACAAATTGGGCCAGCACCAGAAAGGCCAGGTGGGGTTACACCCTTTTTAACGATATTCGCCCAAAAAAACCAGCGACCGGCAGAAATAGGATTATATAAAAAAAGGTACACGTAATATTACGTAATTTAAAAAAGGTATTATAACCGATAAATGTTAAAAACTATATAATGTCACGGCCAGGGTAAGCATAGCACGGAAGCTAGTCTATTGGCGCCTATCGACGAAGATTCTACTCTGAGGAGAGGAAAGGAAACAAACAAAGTTCTGAGCTTGACGCGACGTCGATAAAGGTATCACCCTGGTGGGTCGTTGGTCCAGGGTCAGGGTTAGGGTCTGGTGATCTCATGGTCCAAATGTCACACTACCCCCTTCCAAACCTCGTATGTCGACGCAGGAGATCATGCGAGGCTCTTGTCAAGTTAACCATGTCGTCGCTTTTTCCTTTTACCGTTTAACTCTCCATGCTCCGCCACGTTATCCTCCTGATTCGGTTCGTCCAACTTATCCTCGGCAGCGGCTTTTATCCAGATTGCCAATCGCTTCGGCGGTCCTGCGGCATCTTTGTACTTCTTGTGGAAGTCGTCAAGGGCTGTCGCTGAATTCTTGAAGTTTTCAGCCGGGTACCACGTGTCGTCTGGATCACATCCTTGCCATGCGACCTGGTATTGCAATATCTTACTCCGGCCAAATAATCGGGACGCTAAAACTTTATCGACCACAAACTCTGGTTCTCCGTTGATCTCTTCTGGCGGAGGCGGCTCTCTTTTCTGTTGTGGTAATGGGTCCATTGCGGCTTTGCGGAGGCGGTCTGCGTGGAACAAATTTTTTCCTTTAAACGATTCAGGTACGTCCAAAACATAGCTATATCCTCGTTCTTCTAGAATCTGCCATGGTCCGGTCCACTGTGAATCCAATCTGGTCGTCGGTGCGGTCGTCGGAAACCCTTTTTTCTTGACGAAAACATAGTCGTTAACCCCAAAATCTACTGGTCGCCGCTTTTTGTTAGCTTGTTCTTCCTGCCTCGCCTGCGTTTTTAGCGCGTTTTGGCGAGCCAACTCTTGGACTTCTTTAGTCTGGCGGACGATCTGCAGCGCTTTTCGTTTCTGGTCTGAATCAACGGTCGTGGTTGGCAGGTCGGTGGACAGCGGGTTTCGGGGTTCGGTCCCGAGCACTACCTTTAACGGGCACATACCAAGGCTGGAATGCCACGCGGCGTTGTGGGCAAAATCCAAAGCAGGCAAATGTACGCTCCAACTGGTCTGGTATTTGTCGATATAAAACCGCAGCTTTTGGTCCAGTTCCTGGTTGGTTATCTCTACGGCACCTTGTGTTTGAGGGTGCAGGGCGCTGCCGTGTCGGTGTTTAGTACCCGTGAGTTCATTTATCGTCGCCATGAATTCGGAGATGAACGGCCCGGCGTTGTCGCTAATCCAAACGAAAGGTAGTCCTAGGAAACGGTATAGGTATCGGTAATATCGGGAGGCCAGGATTTCTGCTGTGTCGGTCTTCTGTCCTGGGATGGTGGCTATCAGGCGACTGAACTTGCAAACGAACACCCACACGTAGTCGTATCCGAACTTGTCTTTGGGCATGTCCTTTCCGTCAACTGCTACATGTTCCCAAACGTAATTCGGTATCGGTAGCGGATGCAATAGGCCCGGGGTCTTGTCGTGT
Organism: Pyricularia oryzae 70-15; assembly: GCF_000002495.2. Taxonomy (NCBI): domain Eukaryota; kingdom Fungi; phylum Ascomycota; class Sordariomycetes; order Magnaporthales; family Pyriculariaceae; genus Pyricularia; species Pyricularia oryzae. The sequence goes on along the minus strand of NC_017852.1, from coordinate 173,193 downwards.
CTGCCTTTATTTCGCTCGCAGTCGTGACAGTTTTTGATGTATTTCCGAATGGTTTGACTCATGCCCTCCCAAAAATACCGTCTTTTAATCATTTGTATCGTCTTATTCTGTCCTGCGTGGGCGAATATTTTGGGCTCGTGAGCTTCACGGATCAGAGCGGTCCTTAAAAAAATCTGTCCGTCTAAAGTCGTTTCCGGGACGACTAGCTTTCCTTGGTGTTGGCCTAGCTTTTGCTTTTCGTTCTCTTGTCGTATTAGGTCTACCAAATCTGCGCCGCTCACCACGTGAGCGTTTGGGTCGGCAGTGCTGACGGCGGCCACCGTAGGTGTGATCTTCTCAGGTGGGATTAAAATTATTGTTCGTTCTTCTTTTTCCCGAGCTTTAACTGTTGGAAGGTCTGCCGTCTTGCGGGACAGGGCATCGGCGGCTATATTGTCTTTGCCGCGGCGGTACTGAAACGTAATGTTGAAGTTGGCCAGGAAATCTGCCCAACGCACCTGTCGAGTCGAAAGGAGTCGTTTTGTGGAATAGTAAACTAAAGCTTGGTGGTCTGTAACCACGAAAAAGCTTGTCCCTAACAATTCTGGTTCGTAATGTTTCAGCGTTTGAACCACTGCCAGCAGCTCTCGGTCTTGGATCGGGTATGCGCGTTCTGCTGGGGTCATCGTTTTTGAGAAATATCCCACAGGCTTCCATTCTCCACCCGGTTGCTGTTGCCAGATTGCTCCGCCGGTCGCGTTGCGTGAGGCGTCGGTTTCTACCTTAGTCGGTCGGCCTGGGGTAAAAAATGCCATAACCGGTGCATCGCAGGCTAAACGTTTCATTTCCTCAAATGCTCGCCTCTGTTCGGGGCCCATAGCGAATTTGGCGTCTTTCTTCAACAGTCGGTTCAACGGCTCAGCGACGCTGCTGGCATGGTGGCAAAACATTCGAATGTAATTGCACAATCCCAAAAAGGAACGCACGGCTGTTTTGGACGTGAGGTCTTCGAACTTCCAATCGCTAATTGCCTGCAGTTTGTCTGGATCGATACGGATGCCCAGACCTGCGTCCATAACGATGCCAAGATAATCGACCGTGGTAACGTTGAATCGAGACTTTTTAATATCTCCCTGGAGGTCGACTCGGCTTAATCGGTAAATAACCTCTTCTACTTGGTCCCAATGTTCTTCTTCGTTTCCGTCGGAATAAACCAAAACATCGTCGGCGTATGCGCTGGCGAACAAGTCCAAAAGTTCATTTAGCTGAGCGTTGATAAATGACTGCCACCAAGCTGGGCCGACCTTTAGCCCAAAGGGAAGCACCTTCCATTGAAAGGTGCCTTGTCGGGTGCGAAAAGCAGTGAGGTACTCTGAGCCAACCGCCATACGTAACCGGTTGAAAGCTCGAATAATGTCGATTTTTGTAAACCTCTTTGCATTGCGACAATTAAAAATAGTTCCGTTGACATCCGGGGCTGGTACGAATCGATCTTTCAAAAATTGGTTGATCCATCGGTAGTCGGTGCAAAAACGGCGTTCTTTGGAGTGTGGTTTAGGTACGAACAGGACAGGCGCTGGGTCGGCCTGCATACAGGGTTCGATAAACCCAATGCGCAGCAGCTCGTCGACTGTTTCCTTTTCGAGCGGCAGGAATTCCACAGGTGTCCTGTACGTCGGAGGCGATCCTGTTTTCGGCTTGTCTAACATGTTCGGAAGTCTAATGGCTGGCGAGAATTTTGCCAGCGACGGTGTCCTTTCAGGCCATGCGAACGTTTGCGTTTTCGGGTGGATCCAAACATCCTGTTCAACTAGCCAATCCTGCCCAATAAACATATCATGTCCACTTTCCGTCACGTAAAACATTTGGTTGCTGAACCGGCGTCCATCGATTTCCAAGGTCGCTTTTAGTTTGTGCGTAATGCGTCCTGCGTCCTGTTTGCGGTAATCCGACAAAAGTAGCGGGGTTTTTAACCTTTGAAGCCGGGCTCCTAGCCGTTCTGCGGCTTGTTCAGCGATTGCTGGGCTGATTAAAAGAGAAATGTCTGCTCCGGTGTCACAAAGAGCTTTAACTGATAGTGCTACGCCATTAACCTGTATCTGAGTTCGAATGATGAAAGATTTAGGTCGTGGGTTACTACCAATCTGAGCTATCGTAGACATCTGGACCACCGAGGAGGCTTGCGGCGGTCTCACTCTTTTCCCGATTCGTCTGTGGTTTCCGAATTTAAGCTACTCGTTTGTTGCTTCGGCTTCACTGCTTTGACATCCCTTATTCTCTCTTTTTCGGGACAATCTTTGGAATTATGACCACCCCTTCCGCACATGAAACAGGTGTTGGCATCCCAATGCGCCTTTTTCTCCTCATAAGTCAGTGAGCGACCGGCCTTAGCCATCGTGATTGGTTCCGTTCTATCCCCTTGATAATCTTTGGGCTTGTAGCGCGAACGGACTTTCGTCGAAGCTGTTTTCTGCCTGCTCCGGGTCTCGTTCTTCGTGCTGGTTTTGTCGGTGCTCTCTCGGTCTTTGCGCCTTTCTTGTGCCAGTTGGTTGCTGTAGACGGCTTTGGTAACGTACTGGCAAAACGTCTCGTAGTCTATGTCGATGTTCTCACTATCGTGCAGCAGACGGTGATCGAGGTCGGCGGGTATACATCCCCACAAGGTTTGCTTCCAGTCTTCTTCCCGAACCTTTGCTTGCTGGGCTAGTGAATTAAACGTGGCAATAAACTCGTGGATATCTTGGCCCTTGCCTAGCTCAAACTCGTGTTTCTTAAGGGCTTCTCTGGCAGCTATGGACTGGTTGGGGTCGTGGTACATAGATTCTAGGATTTGGATCATTTCGGCTGCTGATGAAAAGGGGCGTGTAACTGAAACGTAACGAGTAATCATTGCTTTCTCGGCTTTGTCCTCGAGCAAATTCATCAGGTAACGCATCCGACTTTTCTCAGTCCTAAAAATGGCGACATCTTCTTCGAATTTGTCGGCCACCTTTATCAGCCAGCTATCAAATTGCGTCTTGTCTCCTGCGAACTTTGGGGGTGAATCGGCTCTGGCTTTTGCTTTGTCATTGTAAGCAGGGTTGATGCCGCCTGTTCCTTGGAACTCGGTAAAGGCTGGCCAAGCGGCCATCCCTTTTGCTTTGAAACTCGTTCCGCCGAATGCACTTTCCACTGATGGCTCTCGGTGCCTTAATTCTCTGTAGGGCCTGGGGCTGGGTGTGTCGTTTCTCAACGCGTTTCTTAGCCTAAGTATTTCCGCTTCTAGCCTAGCGATCTCGCTGGCTGGGTCGTTTGCGTCGCTCATCATTCTGGGGTTGTTTTCTTGTGCGTTCACGTTGAGCTCCGGGGACCGCGAAGAAGATGCAACTTCGATTTCGTCCTCGACACTGGACTTGGTGCCTGGGCGAAAGTCTGTTTCGCTTTCTGATCGGGTCGGGTCGTCGATGGGGCGGTCTGTTTGCTCCGTCTGGTTCGTAATCAATCTTTGTGATTTCCTGCTCGCAGGTGGATGGTCCTTCAGCCTGGGCATAGGTCGGATCGGTCGTGGTCGGGGACTGGAATTGACGTTCCTGTCGAACTCCGGTCGGGTCGGGTCTGTCGGGTGCGGATTTATTTTCGTCGCTCGCCAGCGGCGTAAAGATAGGTTGTTGCGCCTTATTTGTTAATCGCTAGGCCAGCGATTCTTTAGAGAGTAGAATTGTGTCACGGCCAGGGTAAGCATAGCACGGAAGCTAGTCTATTGGCGCCTATCGACGAAGATTCTACTCTGAGGAGAGGAAAGGAAACAAAGTTCTGAGCTTGACGCGACGTCGATAAAGGTATCACCCTGGTGGGTCGTTGGTCCAGGGTCAGGGTTAGGGTCTGGTGATCTCATGGTCCAAATGTCACATATAACACCCATAATAAACGATAAAAGTAATATAATTATTTACCAATATATCCCATATATTAAATATATTACGACCAAAATATAATTTATATAAAATATATTTATTATTATATAAATAAATTCGATTTTAAAATTATTTAACAGCAATTAAATTTTAATTAATTTTAATATTTATTTGAAAACGATTATAATTTCACCCCCAATTATTCAAAACCCCCAATTACCCAACCAGACGTTCAATTGCTTTAACCCACTGTATTTTATTATAAAAACAGGTTACCCGATACCTTGATCGTAACAGAAAAGCGGTGGTAAAAGATTTCACCGTTTCGTGGTAAAATTCCGGTTACAATTCCAATATAAAATAAAACAAATTTCGGGGGGAATTTGGTTGGGGATAAATCCCAAACCGTGTTTCCGCAATATTATTATTGGGTGAGGTACGGAATGGTTACAAATAAGTGTTTAACAGCCGGAAATAAATGTTCGTTAGTATAGCCCTTTTTTAATAGGTAGAATTGATTTTGCGTTAACGCAATTTTCCAAATTTTCGAGGCCCTGCCCTTATTCCCTAGCCTCCATGGTTAAATATATCCGGCTAGGGTGGTCGACATAAGCCAGAGAATTCTGGAAGATATTTTTAACCATGAGCGGGGCAAGCTCAATATCATTACTAGATTAGTGTCACGGCCAGGCATACATTGGAGAACCTCAGTGTATTAGGCGCTATCGACGAAAATTCTAAACTGAAGAGAAGAGAGAAATTACAATCGTCGACGCGCTCAAGAGACGCGCTTAAATCCGGAGGTAGTGGATCCTTGTCCGATCCCTGGCTCGGTGTGGAGCCGAATCGTGATTCTGAGGGTAGGTCTAGGGGCCTGATCCTCACATTACCCCCCTCTAAGGCCTGATCGACGTAGGCGGTCAAAGTCTTGAGTTTGTCACGTGTGTCTCCTCGGGGCCTTCCTCCGCTCTCGTGTCTTTTTCGCATCGTGTTCGGCAACATTGTCCTCGGGTCCGTCCTCCGCAAAAACATCCTCTGCTGCGCTCCTGATCCACTGTTGCAAATTTACCGGAGGTCCTGCTGCGTCCGGGTACTCCCTGTGAAAGGTATCCAGCAGTATTGGTGAATTTTTCAAGTCGCGGGCCTCATACCATGTCTCATCAGGGTCGAGTCCGACCCACGATACCTGATATTGCAACGTTTTCTTTCGTCCGAATAAACGTGAGGCCAACACTTGCTCCACCTCCCACTCCGGTTCTCCGTTAATTTCGACCGGTGGTTCCGGCTTTTGATACTGCTGAGGTAATGGATCCGTTGCTGCTTTGCGCAATCGGCTGGCGTGGAACAGCTTACTACCTTTATACCAGGCAGGGGTGTCGAGAATGAAGCTGTGGCCCTTTTCCTCGAGAATCGTCCATGGTCCTGCATTTTGCGAGTCCAACTTGGTCGTAGGAGCTTCGGTGGAAAAACCCTTTTTGCTAACGTAAACCGCATCTCCCACCGTAAAATCGACCGGTCGCCGCTTCTTATTAGCCTGCCTCTGTTGTTCTATTTGCGCTCCGAGTCCGTTGTTGCGGGCCAGTTCCTGAGCTTGCCGGGCTTGGCGGACCATTTCCAGCGCCTTTTGTTGCTGACCGGTCTCCAGGTCTTCTTCGGGTAAAAGTAAAGAGAGCGGGTCTCTAGGGCGAGCTCCGGTTTCTGCTTCGATCGGTGCCATGCCAATAAAGGCGTGGACGGACGAGTTGTGGCCGAAGTCGAAAGCGGGGATATGCCGTCGCCAATTCGTTTGGTATTTGTCTACATAAAAGCGCATTTTCTGATCCAATTCAGCGTTGGTAATTTCGACGCTGCCCTGACTTTGAGGGTGGCGGGCGCTTCCATGTTTATGCTTTGTTCCTGTCAACTCGTTTAGAGTATTTAGGAACTCGGATATAAACGGTCCGGCGTTGTCGGAAAACCATAAATCGGGGACGCCTTTCCAACGGTACACGGTCTAATAATACCGCATGGCCAAGGTCTCCGCGGTGTCCGTCTTTTTTCCCGGTAGGGTGGCCAAAAGTTTGGTCAATCGGCAGATAAAGACCCAGACGTAATTATAACCTTCTTTATCCTTGGGCATATCTTTACCGTCTACCATTACGTGCTGCCAACACCGTCTAGGGATCTCCAGTGGGTGCAACAGCCCAGGCGTTTTATCATGTAGTACCTTGTTGCGTTGACATTCGCGACAATTCTTAATGTAGCGTTTAACGTCTCGATTTCGGTCGGGCCACCAATAGTCCTTTTTCAGGCGGCTGAGGGTTTTATTCTGGCCTCCATGGCCGAAGATCTTGGGCTCATGAGTTTCGCGGATGAGAGCCGTTCTTAAGAAGATTTTGCCATCCTGGGTAGTCTCGGGTACCGTTAACAAATTGTCGTGGTGACCTAGGTTCTGTTTCAGGTTTTCTTCCAGGATAAGGGCCACCAGGTCAGCTCCCTGCGGTGCGGAGGGTTCCAAGTTGCTAATGGTTGGAAGAGGTTCGCCGGGTCGGGAGTCGATCTTTTCTGGAGGGATTAGTGCAATGGTGCGGTCTAACACAGCTCGGGCCTTGACCGTAGGGTTGTCGATGGTTTTGCGCGAAAGGGCATCGGCTGCCACATTATCCTTGCCGGGACGGTATTTAAAGGTGATGTCGAAGTTGGCCAGGTAGTTAGCCCATCGTATCTGGCGAGCGGACAAAAGTTTCTTGGTCGACCAATAAATTAGGGCCTGGTGATCGGTGAAAACACAGAACTTGGTACCCAACAGGGCTGGTTCGAAGTCCTTTAGCGTATTAATTACAGCTAATAGCTCCTGGTCCTGAATCGGATAGTTTTGTTCAGCAGGGGACATGGTTTTGGACGAATAACCGATTGGCTTCCAGCTGCCATCGTCCTGTTGCTGCCACACGACACCGGCGGTGGCCCTGCCACTGGCGTCGGTGTCCATCCTAACAGGCATACCGGGTTTGAAGAAACTCATCACGGGGGCGGTGACCACCAATTATTTCAACGTTTCAAAGGCAGATTTCTGCTCGGGGCCTCTTTCGAACGGGACTCCCTTTTTTAATAATCGGGTCAGAGGTTCTGCTTGTTCGCTGGCGTGATGGCAGAACGTCCGAACGAAATTGCATAAGCCTAGGAAGGATCGTACTGCGGAAACGGAGGTGATGTCGTCCCATTACCAGCTGGTGATAGTTTCGACCTTTTTGGGGTCGATGCGGATACCTTTACCGATCTCTAGAAGTAAACCCAGGTACTCGATTTCGAAAACGCCGAAACTTGACTTTTTGATATCGCCTTGGAGTCCGGCTTTGTGCAACCTGTAAATAACCTCCTCGGTTTGCTCAAAGTGGACTTGCTCCGATTTATCCTCGGTATAAATTAACACGTCGTCTGCATAGGCGCTCGCGAAAGCGTCCAGCAGTTCATTAAGCTGAGCGTTAATAAAAGTTTGGAACCAGGCGGGTCCGACCTTCAGTCCAAAGGGTAGGACCTTCCACTGAAATGTGCCTTGTCGCGTTTTGAACGCCGTTAAATACCGTGACTTCGGATCCATTAGCAATTTGTTAAAAGCTCGAATAATGTCGATCTTGGTCATCCTCCGGGCTTTTCCACATCTGCTCAACGTCCCGGCCACGTCGGGGGCAAATACTTGTCGTCCTTTGATGAATTTGTTTACCCATCGGTAATCCACACAAAAACGCTGCTCCTTCGATTGCGGTTTAGGAACGAACAGAGTCGAAGCTGCGGTCTCCTCCATTGTCCGTTCAATGAAATCGATCCTCAGAAGTTCGTCGATGGTTTCCTTTTCCAACTCCATCATCGCGAAAGGGGTCGAATAGCGGGCTGGCCTCCCCTCCAAAGGTTTCTCGAGTTCCAAAACCACGTCGAAGCCGGGTCGGCTAGGCGGGAGAATCGTCGACGCCTTTTTGGAAAAGAAACCCTCAAGGTGGGCAAGTGCTTTGGGTAACTTGGCTCGTATTTGCGCGATGTGCTCCGGGTCTTCGCCTGCAGGAAATGGAATGGGATGTCCATCGTAAGTCTTATTCCATTGCAGGGCTGATACCGCATTTAGGCTGGTCGTAGACGTATCGTTTACTGGTACCAACGGTATAGGCTCCGTGGGTAACGGGGATCGTTTCCATCGATCTTGACGAGGGTCGTTAAGGAGGGCACAAATACTAGCTGGCAGGCCTTTGTTGGAAACGGTCTTTGGGATAGTCGGGAAGGCGTTAATTTCTGCGATCTGAGCCTGGTTTTCGTGTTGGCGTTTAGGGCTTCGAAGTATTTTGCGGACCTGGATGCGACGGTCTTCTTGTTCCATCTTGCGGTCCCGGCGGACTGCGTCAGTTTGGGTTTCAAGGTCCAGAGGCGGATTCGAACGTTGTACAACAATTGCGGGTGAGTATTGGGCCATGGCGGGCAGGTCGTTGGGCCAAACGAAGCTGCGGGTAGCTGGGAATAAGCCTATTCGATGTTTCGTCCACCATTCTTGTCCGATAAACACATCGTGGGCCGTTTCAAGGAGGATGAATTTCTGCCGTGGGAATTGTCGTCCGTCGATTTGCAAAGTGAGCCGAAGGTATTCGGTGGCTTTTGCGGTGACCTTCCTGTTAAAATCTCCAAAGTCCAAAGGTTTGGGGAGCTTTTTGATAGGTAGCTTTAAACGTTGGGCGACCCTTTTCGCGAGGCTCGGTCGGATGGATAAGTACACATCTGCTCCGGTGTCACAGAGAGTTTGGGCGTTGAGACCACGACCTTTGTCTTGCAATTAAATGGGAGTAAGAAAGGTGTTTAATTTAGGTGATCTATCGATTTTAGCTATCTGAGGTATGCAGACTGCCGAGGAGACTTCCGGCAGCCTTAGCAGTTTTCCGAATCAGACGAAGAAGTCGACGACGAGTTGCGAGTCGAATTGTCAGGCTGCGAATACGAATCCCCATGGTCCAGAGCCTGTAACATATTGGCGATAATTTTGCGATCGGGGCAGTGACGGGATTGGTGGCCGGCCTTCTTACATAGAAAACAAAGACCTGCGTCCAAAAGAGCGCTCCTTTCCTTGTCGGAAAGAGTGACTACTTCCTTAACGGGTGTGGGAGTCGCTGTTTTAACCTCTCTCCTGTGTTCGTAATCGCGGGAACGGCGACGACGAGGCTCGGGCGATTGGCGCCCCTTTTTAGCCTGTTTCCGTTTAAGGTTTTCCTCGTAGGCGCGCTGATTAGCCAGTGCAGCGTTGGCGACTTTG
>NC_017852.1:161191-163955 GCF_000002495.2 Pyricularia oryzae 70-15 | reverse complement strand
TTAAACCCGGTATGTTTATTAGGATGGATACCGACGCCAGTGGCAGGGCCACCGCCGGTGTCGTATGGCAATAATAGGACGATGGCAATTGGAAACCAATCGGCTATTCGTCCAAAACCATGTCCCCTGCTGAACAAAATTATCCGATTTAGGACCAGAAACTATTAGCTGTAATTAATACGCTAAAGGATTTCGAACCAGCCCTATTGGGTACCAAATTCTGTGTTTTCACCGATTACCAGGCCCTAATTTGTTGGTCGACCAAAAAATTTTTGTCCGCTCGCCAAATACGATGGGCTAATTACCTGGCCAATTTCGACATCACTTTTAAATACCGTCCCGGCAAGGATAATGTGGCAGCCGATGCCCTTTCGCGCAAAACCATCGACAACCCTACGGTCAAGGCCCGAGCTGTGTTAGACCGCACCATTGCATTAATCCCTCCAAAAAAGATCGACTCCCGACCCGGCGAACCTTTTCCAACCATTAGTAATTTGGAACCCTCCGCACCGCAGGGAACTGACCTGGTGGCCTTTATCCTGGAAAAAAACCTGAAATAGAACCTAGGTCACCATAATAATTTGTTAACGGTACCCGAGATTACCCAGGATAGCAAAATCTTCTTAAGAACGGCTTTTATCCGCGAAATTTATAAGCCCAAGATCTTCGGCCATGGAGGCCAAAATAAAACTTTCAACCGCCTGAAAAAGGATTATTGGTGGCCCGACCGAAATCGAGACGTTAAACGCTATATTAAAAATTGTCGCGAATGTTAACGCAATAAAATACGATATAATAAGACGCCTGGGCTGTTGCACCCACTGGAAATCCCTAGACGGTGTTGGTAATACGTAATGGTAGACGGCAAAGATATGCCCAAGGATAAAAAAGGTTATAATTACGTCTGGGTTTTCATTTGCCGATTGACCAAATTTTTGGCCACCCTACCGGGAAAAAAGACGGACACCGCGGAAACCTTGGCCATGCGGTATTATTAGACCGTGTACCGTTGGAAAGGCGTCCCCGATTTATGGCTTTCCGACAACGCCGGACCGTTTATATCCGAATTCCTAAATACTTTAAACGAATTAACAGGAACAAAACATAAATATGGAAGCGCCCGCCACCCTCAAAGTCAGGGCAGCGTCGAAATTACCAACGCTAAATTGGATCAGAAAATGCGCTTTTATGTAGACAAATACCAAACGAATTGGCGACGGCATATCCCCGCTTTCGACTTCGGCCACAACTCGTCCGTCCACGCCTTTATTGGCATGGCACCGATCGAAGCAGAAACCGGAGCTCGCCCTAGAGACCCGCTCTCTTTACTTTTACCCGAAGAAGACCTGGAGACCGGTTAGCAACAAAAGGCGCTGGAAATGGTCCGCCAAACCCGGCAAACTCAGGAATTGGCCCGCAATAACGGACTCGGAGCGCAAATAAAATAACAAAGGCAGGTTAATAAGAAGCGGCGACCGGTCGATTTTACGGTGGGAAATGCGGTTTACGTTAGCAAAAAGGGTTTTTCCACCGAAGCTCCTACAACCAAATTGGACTCGCAAAATGCAGGACCATGGACGATTTTCGAGGAAAAGGGCCACAATTTTATTTTCGACACCTTTGCCTGGTATAAAGGTAATAAGCTGTTCCACGCCAGCCGATTGCGCAAAACAGCAACGGATCCATTACCTTAGCAATATTAAAAGCCGGAACCACCGGTCGAAATTAACGGAAAACCGGAATGGAAGGTGGAGCAAATGTTGGTTTCACGTTTATTCGGACGAAAGAAAACGTTGCAATATTAGGTATCGTGGGTCGGACTCGACCCTGATAAAATATGGTATAAGGCCCGCGATTTGAAAAATTCACCAGTACTGCTGGATACCTTTTACAGGGAATACCCGGACGCAGCAGGACCTCCGGTAAATTTGCAATAGTGGATTAGGAACGCAGCAAAGGATATTTTTGCGGAGGACGGACCCGAGGACAATATTGCCGAACACGATGCGAAAAAAACACGAAAGCGGAGGAAGGCCCCGAGGAGACACACGTAACAAATTCAAAATTTTGACCGCCTACGTCGATTAGGCCTTAAAGGGGGGTAATGTGAGGATCAGGCCCCTAGACCTACCTTCAGAATCACGATTCGGCTCCATACCGAGCCAGGGATCGGACAAGGATCCACTACCTCCGGATTTAAGCGCGTCTCTTGAGCGCGTCGTCGATTGTAATTTCTCTCTTCTCTTCAATTTAGAATTTTCGTCGATAGCGCCTAATACACTGAGGTTCTCCAATGTATGCCTGGCCGTGACACCGACCAGGATTTGAAATTATACCACCAGACGAATTTATAAAAAAACGATTAATATGCAATATAAAATAAAAAATACCAGAAAAACGACGTATTAACGGAATATTGCGTAAAAATATTTATTTTATTTAATAACGAAGGATTTAAAGGACCCATTGTGTCACAGACCTGAAGGACAGCCACTGGGCTGTCGCTTAGTCATGACCCCTGTCACGTGAAGGCGCGAGGGCCGAGCGCCTCGCGCGCGTATATCTACGCGAAATCTCTGCAGTCTCCGATATGTAGCTCCTCGAGCTACGTCTTCGTCAACAACCACCTGCTACCCTGTACCTGGAAGACTAGATAGCCAATATACTCTGTCCTGTTACCTGATCGCCCGCACCTACCTGTCCGCCCTGCCTGCCCGTGACATTACGTAGCTCCTTCATTAGGTGCCCGCGATGCCTGCGTCAC
>NC_017852.1:144772-161091 GCF_000002495.2 Pyricularia oryzae 70-15 | reverse complement strand
TCCCTTGTAAAGGGACCTGCAATGCCGAGGACACCGCCAACCTGTACCTACACCACGTATGGAAACTACACGGGTTGCCCCTGACGATAGTTTCGGATAGAGGCACCCAATTCGTGTCGAAGTTTTGGAAACACCTGACAACCCGTTTGAAAATCGACAGCCTGCTATCCACTGCTCACCACCCCGAGACTGACGGACAGACCGAGCGTTTTAACGCGTCCCTGGAACAATATTTGAGAGCTTATGTGGCCTACCTGCAAGATGATTGGGAAAGTTGGCTTCCCCTCGCCGAATTCACAGCCAACTCCCACAAGTCCGAGACCACCGGAACCTCCCCGTTTTACGCGACTTACGGATTCCATCCCCGCATGGGATTCGAGCCGGTACCCCTGAACCAGCCTTTGCCCGCCCAGCGGGATGCCGAAAAGCTAGCCGCCCGAATGGAAGCCATTCTGGAACAAGCCCGCGCCGAAATGACCGCCGCCCAAGCCCGTTACGAAGAACAGGCGAACCGACACCGTACCCCGGCCCGCCGGCTTACCGTCGGCCAATATGTATGGTTAGACGCACGGAACATCCAGACCGCCCGCCCGCAGAAGAAACTGGATTGGAAGAACTTGGGACCCTTCCGAATTTCTGAAGTGATTAGCCCGTACGCCTACCGTTTGGACCTGCCGTCGTCTATGAGAGTACACCCTGTTTTCAATATAAACCGACTAAAACCTGCTGACGTTGAGCCCCTGCCGGGCCAACAACCTGCACCGCCACCCCATTTGGAAGTGGAAGGTGAGAGAGAATACGAAGTCGAAGAGATCCTCGACTCCTTTTGGGAAACCCGCGGCCGAGGAGGCCGCCGGCTGAAATATATCGTCCGTTGGGCTGGATATAGCGAACCCACGACTGAACCTGCCGATTACCTGGAAAACGCTGCTCAATTGGTAAAGAATTTCCACCGTCGATACCCCCATAAGCCCGGGCCCCGGCCGTGACGGAGCTCGGCCTGGAAGGGGGGAATACTGTCACAGACCTGAAGGACAGCCACTGGGCTGTCGCTTAGTCATGACCCCTGTCACGTGAAGGCGCGAGGGCCGAGCGCCTCGCGCGCGTATATCTACGCGAAATCTCTGCAGTCTCCGATATGTAGCTCCTCGAGCTACGTCTTCGTCAACAACCACCTGCTACCCTGTACCTGGAAGACTAGATAGCCAATATACTCTGTCCTGTTACCTGATCGCCCGCACCTACCTGTCCGCCCTGCCTGCCCGTGACACATTGGGAAAATCGAATTCCAAATAAAATTGGAATCCGGAAAAAGCAATTTTAGGGATATTTTAAGAAAAATTTCGGCTGGTCGCCGCCGTTTTTCCTGCTTTGCCTTTTTACGTTCCACCCGATCCAATTTTTCCAAATTGTTAATATTACGACAGACCGCCTTTATTATTTTTTTAAATTATATTTTTTTTTATTTGCGCAAACGAAGGATTTTTTCCTCCGCCGTTTCCAATTTAAATTCGAATTTCGAATATTGAGCCGCGATTTTATATAATTATTCCCGCGAAATACCCATTATATTATATCGCGAACGACCGAGGCGGACGTATTCGATATAACGAAAGGAATTACGAAGCGATACAGTGCATTTTGCAATTTTTTGCGATTTGTAAGCAGAATAAAAAGGTATTTTAACCGCCGAAAAAAGAAGTACAAAAAGTAAATCGTTGCGACGAGCGGTGGAAGAGCGACCGCGAGATTTGTTAATTCGATTAAATATGGCGCAAAACAATTAATAAAAAAGGAATAAAACCAAAAGATAAGAATTAGGGGAATACGGATTATTTAAAGGCCAAAGGGATTTGGCCAAAGGAAAGGAAATTTGATGTTACGACCAAATAAGTTGGGCCAGCACCAAGGAGGCCAGGTGGGGTTATACCCTTTTTGACGATATTCGCCAAAAAGAATTACCGACCGGCGGGAAAGGATTATATAAGGGGAAAAAATACGTAATATTACGTAATTGCCAAAAAAGGGATATAATTAATATGTCGCATATTAATTATAGCAGAATAAATAATATGTCGGTTATGGAATATATTAAGCATATTACGTCGAGGGATATAATTTATATAAGGTACGTTTATTACCATATAAATAAATTCGATTTTAGGATTGTTTAGCAGCAATTAAATTTTAGTTAACTTTAATATTTATTTGAGAACGATTATAATTTCACCCCCAGTTATTGAGAACCCCAGTTACCCAGTTAGACGTTCAGTTGCTTCAACCCACTGTACTTTACCCTAAGAACAGGCTACCCCGATACCTTGATCGTAACAATTATACTTTGGATTAAGATTAAAGTTTCTCCACATGGGCAGATAGATCTGCTGAAACTCCCTGCCCGGTTTTACCCACGACTAAAACGTTACAAAGGGCGGCAATTTGCGTCCCGGTGCAGACAGGCGTCTCCCCCCGAGGCCTAAATATAACCAACCCTATTACAAATTATACACCGAGGGTCAGGGGTCGCATCGCCCCGTAGCGCCCAACCGGACCTGGTTTACCGCAGCCTGGAAGAGGTTGCACTGCACACTGTGGGTACAGATTCGTATCAAGATTTCTTTGGAGAATATTAATACAATGCAGGCACGTTATGCGGTATGAGGAACGAGTTTCGAGTTGTCGTCGTTTTCTTTTTTCTTTCTTTTTTTCTGCTTCCTTGCAGTGCCAGAGCGTACGTGGTATGCGTCACGTCTTCGATTCTGTGCGCAGGATGATCCTGCCAGCGATGCCGATTAACGTAGCTTTGCAAGCTACCGCCGACAAGGACTCCGCTTGGGGAATTGCTGCACGACCACGACACCGCAGCCGCTACCGTCAAATAGCAGAAATTTGAGAGCTCACGACTGGGGTCGCGCGAAACCTTTGTAGTTCTGTGAGCACCGCAGCTCTTTGGCTGGGCGGGTGGTCCGGGTTGCCTGCCCATAATCCCACCGAAATGCTACGTCTAGGGGGCCCACAACGAACAGCCCCGAGTAATCTGCAAACGCCATATGAATGGAATTATCGAGGCAACAGAGACAAACGGCGCATTTCGAGTTTTTGTAGCTTTTGGGAACAATCCACAAACAAAGTCTACAAGCCTTCGCCGGGCTTTGCGCGTCACACCCCCATTAACCGCAAGGCAATGAGCTGCACATGGCGCAGAGATGCAAGAGCAACAGACGCGCCAATCCGTCTACTCTGCGTGCCGAGTCTTCCGTGGCCGACGAGAACGTGCGAGTCAGACTGCCGGGGTGCGGATAACTGGCTCCAGAAGGGCCATTCTGACACTTTTAAATGTTGCTTTATTTTGGTGTTGGGTGTTGGGGTCGATAATCTTGTCTCCAACCGATACTTGCTCACCTCACGGTCGATGGATCGGAACTTGGCTTTTGTAAAGAGTCATGATAATTCACGTCGCCGGTCACGAATGCATTCGGGTGCAGCACTGGTGGGCGCGTGCTTTTATTGCCGGATGAATAGCCCATTGCCTCTATCCACTGTCTCGCTCAAGCCACTCAAAGCTGGGTGGCATTGCCATCTGGCTCGAACAAGTCACATGCGCTCACCCGGCCAACCTCTCTCTCCGACTTCTGACCAAACTCTACTATACAGAAAGTGCAGACCGGCGAGGTTTGTCCCCACTAGTGCTTACACCCTTGCCGCTGCAGCTTTCCTCGACGACCTAATCATAGTAAATACCCAGGATACACGTGGAATAAATACCCAATCCCTCGGTGAAGAGCGTGTCCGGGGGGCGGCAACAAGACAAGGATGGCGAACCGAACGCATCCACGCCACGAGTCCATGACAAAGAGATTACGCGCCGTCGCCGACAAACTGCCATTGGGGTGGTTGGGTGAATATTCTGCGGCCAAGGAAACCCCGCGAGGCAGGGATTCCCCATGCTACCCAAAACCACCTTTAATTGACCCAAGTGTGCCAGCCCCGGATGCCTGCCCTGTGACGGCCAACCACATCAACCTGCAAACGAAGATCAATCCTTTGTGCGCTGCACCACGTAGGAGGATTGTTTCAAGGCAGCCAGCCTCACAATAGAGCCCCGGAAATGCTGGAAAATCAGGTCTTTGAGCTTAAAATTCCAGCCTGGATTGCTAGATCATCTGGATTTCGGCCTAGTCATGCGTAGTTTGTTATAGTTCCTTCTCGTCCTATTTATACATCAGGTGATAATCTTATTAATCCTGAAAAATAAAGCGAGAATAGCCTTCACCACCATAAAAAAACCAAACCAAACCAATGAATTCGGCCGAGCCGATATCGCTTTTTGCACATAGATATAAAGCCCAACAAACTCGGTTGGATAATGTGTGCTAGACTCCAGCGACAACAACCAGAAGAGCCTCTCGTTCCACCCACGTCGTCCAGCGAAACATGGCCGACTTTGTCAACCACGCACTCGACGGCGAGTCTCGAGTGGCAGAGATCTACTCCGCCGTGATAATATGCTTGACAGCGGTTACGGTGGTTGTCTTGGCCCGGGTAAACAAAAACCATTCTCGGCTTTCCTTGTTCACCCCTGGCAATGCTAACAAATTCCCACTACGGGTCAGATTTACACGCGTCTGTTTGTGGTTAGGACGTTCGGCCTGGACGATTGGACCGCTGCAATATCGCTTCCATTCACAGTCGCTTGTGGCGTCGTAGTTGGCGTTAGTGAGTAATGTCGCGGCTTTACTCGAATTTGAGGATTAACAGACTAACACGTATTGTCCAGATATCAAATATGGTTCTGGAAGACACATTTGGACGGTATCCATTGACGACCAAAGACAGTATCTCATCGTAAGTTGGTCGACAAGCTAAACTTGACCAGCTCATATACAGTGTACTAATGCTGTGGTTAGAACTTTTATTTGAGCATTGTTTTATACAACATCTCCCTCCTTTTCACCAAAGCCTCTTTCCTTTTGCAATATTACCGCGTATTGGCTACAACCAAAGCCATGAAGCGATTGTACATGGGCTTTTTCATCGCCATCGTGTTTGTGTACATTGTTTTCCTTTTCTTGGCCATATTTCCTTGTATTCCAGTAAGTAAAAACCACACCTCAGCCAGGCTGTATCGACGTACTGTTGGTACAGCTGCTAATATTGATTGCAAACAGATTTCGGACTTTTGGTCATTTTCCGACAGTCCAAACTGCCTTCCGGTAGGTAAACACGCCATGCCTAGACAACCTCACAGTCTATTTTGAAAAAATGGTCCCTTTTATCCAACGTTTGCTAATTCAACGCCGTGAAAAAAGAACCTTCCATCATTCTACGCCCAAGCAGTAACCAATATCGTCAGCGATCTCGCCATCTTCTTCCTCCCATTACCGGCTCTCTGGAAGCTCCACATCAACGGGCCCCAAAAGCTGGTGCTCCTGAGCATCTTCTCCCTCGGCCTGTTCGCGTGCATCATCTCCATCATCCGCCTCACGTTCCTCGCCGACAGCCCCGACATAACCTGGGACAACGCCAGCGCGTCCGCCTGGTCGACGGCCGAGGTTTGCATCGCGCTGATATGCGCCTCGCTGCCGTCGCTCCGGCCCATCGTCGGCGGCATCCTGCCCCGGCTCGCGTCGTCGTTTGGCAAAAGCACCACGGCGCGCAGCGCGACCCGCAAGGGCACCAGCCGGCTCCAGACGGTCACCACGGTCACGTCGCGAAAGGCGCCGACTTTGTATCCGGACCTCGAGGGGAGCGTCGAGCGGCTGAACAGCAACGAGGGCAGCGAGGGTGCTCCTGCGCGCTCCCAGACGTTCCTCGATGATGGCAGCGACCACAATGGCTTTGCGATGACTGATATGGCCAAGTCGGCCGCGCCGCCGCATAACCGCATCTGACGTCAGGGGCGGAGCAAAGTGCCCGATGGGACGAGGGGAATCATCCCAATAGGGCCAATACATCTCAATACAACATGGTTTAGCCCAGGACTGAATAGTATGGCAACGGACGCGAGAGTGGTGGCTTACAGCACACCGATGAAGATGTGCGACGCTCTGTTAATCATGGAACAACCGAGCTGGCCTATCCTCCATTTAATTTGAACATCCTTCTAGTCACATAGTCAAGTTCTCTCTTGTGCTGTCAACAACGCCTGTGTACAGCAGCCAGACTCTCGGCCTAGGAACACGAATGTGTCCTAGCTTTGAGTATTCTTGACTAGGGCCGTCGCCGATACAACGCTGAACTTGGCACCTTAAAAAGCCTGCGCGATTGTTCGTCTCCTTGAACAACATCGACAGGCGATTCCTGCCTTGTCCAGTACCCGATCGCTCGGAATGTTGTGGTCCCTCGCCAGTGCAACCACCCGCACCCCGTCCGGTCCGACTGGTGCGGTGCATCCTCCGCCGCACTCATCGGACCCGGTTGCTGCAATCCGTCCTGCAAGCAGGGCCTTTCAAAGCCAGCCGGGCCACGTGTTCCCCGCTCATAGCAACACGGTCCGTCCCGGGGCTCCTGTCACTAGCAGCACCCGGCATATGCCACCAACTTCCACCACCGCACCTCTCACCACGACTTGGTCGCCGTCATCACCGATGGAACCACCACCAACGTAGCCCTGGCCCCTATGTTCCGGGCGAACATGTGCGGATCGAACCCACTCCGCCGACCAACCTTGCACTAGCTACTATGGATTGTGATGGTGATCCACCGGTGATGCACGTGGCTTCCAGCCGCGCGGCAGAGCTATAATTGATGAAGCAGTGTCGGCCCAGCAAGCTCGCCGGTATTTCCGCTGTATGTTTACTTTTTGGGAGAACTATTCTTTCTTGTTCTTGACGGTTATTGAGAATCTGGAGCAGTCTTATTCCAGGTTCCAGCCTACCTTGTAGATGGTAACTAACTTGATCAAATGCCTGTGGCCGAAGACTTGACAAGCTTTCCGTCTCCAGGACATCCCGACTGATCATATTTAGAATGGCCATTTATGCCCATGGTGACACTCGCGACCGAAATTCAGGGCCGCTCTCACCCGTACCTGGTCCCTTGTTTGGCTCTGGGGAGGCCCGAGGTGGTTGAATCATGGTCTCTTTCTGGGTGACGCTTTTGTCTCGCAGCTCCCTGAACCTACGATTGGACTCGATCTTCATGCCTCTCGAACCAGTGACGGGTGGCACCCAGAACAAGCTCCCACCCATCAACCGTGTTTTCTCGACAGCCCCAACCTCAGCTTCTCAGAACCACAAACGAATGATTGGAGGCGGGCTTCTCGGCCAGAAACGGCAGCACTTGCGCCGGTTGACCGCGTGGTGCAAACAAATCCCCCATACATGGGGCCTTGGCGTCGCAGCAACTGCCAACAACAACACCCTGAGGATATTTGGATAAAGGGACAGAGAAGCTGAGTCCAGCTTGCCGCAGCTCACGCAGACAAAGAGGCTCCAGAGTTCCGTGTCAAGACGCACAGCCATTTCACTCCATGGCGACTGCGGTGGTTGACGCCAGAATCATGTCGGGTACAGCTTATTGCATATCACAGGACTCTCTTTCATTAGATACTTGTGGTAATATGATTGAATGCATTAGAGTTGATTAATTAATTGAGACCGAATCCAATATTAATCGGGGTGTGATGCGACTCTGATCAAGACTCGTTCTAACCCAACTACCAACCCCCCAAGCTCACGCACAGGTTCCATTGACAGCAACGACGTCGCTCGCCACGTTGACCTGAGGGGCCCTACCACCGCCGATGGACTGGACCTGCACAAAGGCCTGCGCGCCCTGGACGTAGGCGACGGTCTCAAAGTCCATCTTGGCGACGTCGAGCATCTTGGTCAGACCGGTCGAGTTGCCGGCGGACTGGCCGGCAAACAGGCTCCAGCCGGTGACCTCGGTGGCGCCGTTCCAGCTGGCGTGGATGCGGGTCATCTGGCCGCGGACGGGGTCCGAGGTCAGGCAGGCGGCGACCTTGGGCTTGGTGTTGGGGTAGCCGTGCCACTCGGAGCGGAAGGCGCGGTACGACGCGCTGCCGAACTGCATGGTGAAGATGCAGGTGCCGGCCGAGTCGAACTCCTTGATCACGGGCAGGATGCCGTACGACATGAGCCAGTGGCCGTTGGCGTTGTTGCCCAGCGCCGACAGCGAGCCGCCCGCGTAGGTGCTCTGCGGGTTGAAGGCGTCCGAGAGCCGGAGCATCTCCGTCACCGTCTTCTTCTGCAGGTCCACCGCGAGCTGCACGCCGTACGACGTGTTGAACTCCCCGCCCTGCCAGTTGGCGTTGTCGACCAGGTGGAGGATCAGGGACGAGTTGGTCTGGTAGGCCACTCGGGCGTCGTGCTGCCAGCTAAAGGTGGTGTTGGGGCCCATAGTGAAATCCTGGTGCTTCTGAACCGTGTTGTTGGTGCCCTATATTTTTTGTCTCATTGTTAAAACTTGAAATTCCATTCCAAAAGACTGCCACGACCCACGAGGGATTTTAATTTTTCTCAACTTACATGGATCTGCCACGTCACGGTGCCGTTCTTCGACAGGTGGTAGATGGTCGAAAAGTGGCGAAGAGAAAAGATGTAACCGTCGTCGACCGCCTGCACGCTGTTCATGTGGTACGGGTCCCACGGCGAGGACGAGTTGCCCCAGCCAGCGATGCTGCCAAACGGCAGGGCTCGCGAGTCGGTCTGCGGGATCGCATCCTGGTGCTCCGACGCCCACCACTTGAACAAGACCTTGTTGGTGTAGACGTCGATCTCGAAAACGCCACAGTCGACAAAGTAGCCATCCTTTGCGCCGCCCACCGCGCTCAAGTCCACCGGGCCCCGGGGCAGGGCGGCGGTGACCACGGCGGTTCCCTTGTCGGTCAAGTAGGCCTCGTGCGAGTCGATGTACGAGGGCTGGTCGGTTCCAAAGTCCGGGTCTTGGAGCAAGACGTTGTGGATCATCTCGTACGAGTCGTCAAAGACGAGGAGAGAGCCGTAGGCTTGGATGGCGCCCTTGGCTGTACCGTTCCACGCCACCATGACGGGCTTCCCCTTCAAGGTGGCAGGGGTCAGGTTCGTCGCGCTTCCATTGCCGCCGGCCCAGAGCACGGAGCCCGTGGGGGAGACGATCAGGGCTCCGCCTTTCTGGTTCTGAATGGCCATAAAGATGGCGCCCTCGCCGGTCGCGCCCGTCGCGTTTGTCTTGAACGCGGGAGGCTAAATCGTCGGCTCCGTGAGGAAGGTTGTTACGACCAGACAGTTGGGCCGGTACCAGAGAGGCCAGGTGGGGTCACACCCCTCCTAACGACACTCGCCCAGAAGAAATACCGACCGGCAAAACAACGATTACCTAAAAATAAGGCCACGAAATTTCACGTAACCTTACGTGACGGCCAAGGGAATGGATCTCTATAATTTGTAAAATTTCAATTAAAAATTATAAATTAAACAAATTAAAAAAAATCACATTTGGAATATAGTTTATATAAGGCACGTTTATTACCATATAAATAAATTCGATTTTAAAATTGTTTAGCAACAATTAAATTTTAATTAATTTTAATATTTATTTAAAAACGATTATAATTTTACCCCCAATTATTAAAAACCCCAATTACCCAATTAAACGTTTAATTGTTTTAACCCATTATATTTTATTATAAAAATAAATTATCCGATATTTTAATTATAATATTTTAATTGCTTTTATTTAATATTTTATTTTAAAATATACCGAGCAATATTACCGATAATATATTTTCCCAATTTTTTAAAAATAATACTTCCAATACCCCGGTTACGAATAGTAAAACGGCCCAAAAAACCCCTATTCGGTCCAAAAACAATAACGATAATAATAACGAAAAAACCAATTCCGTAAATAAATTATTTAAACCAACCAAAAATTCCACGAACAAACGTTCCGCGCAACCCAATTTCAAAAAAATTCCAGATTTTCCAAACTAATATTAATATTATTTTAATTCTTTTTAATAGGCGCGAAAAATTCAAATTTAACCCCCCAATTATATTTAATAATATACATGGACAATTTAAAAGGTATTTTATATAAATACGTATTTACCAAATATTTTATTTGGAAATTTTCCGTAACGAAATAAAAAAAATGGTATACGCGGTTACTTTTTTTCGAAAACGAGTTTTATTTTAATTCGAACCCCTATTGCAAAAATGGCTTAATATACCCCCCGAAAAACGACGCCAAAAAATTACCGACATTTTTTAATTTTCGCAAAATATAAACGCATTTTCCGTTCTTTATTTTAAAAATTCGATAAAAAATAATAAACCGAACGAAATTTGGCCAATTTACGACAAACCAAATTAACCTTTGTTTATATAACCGAATTTAAAAAATTAATAATAAAATTGGATATAACCGAAAAAACCAAAATCCTCCAATTTTACTAAAAATTAAAATTAAAAATAAAAAACGAAATATCCAAATTCGACCGACCCAAGGATTTTTTCAAATATATCGAATTTATTATTAAATTTAATAATTAAATTTACGAACGCCGACAGGAAAAACAAAACGGACAGCGAATATTTATTACCTCGATTCGATAAACTAATACGGAACGCAAATACCAATATTTTTAATTTATATATTATAAAAATAATAATGGATAACAGCAACCCCGTTATATAACGCCCCAAACCTATAATATAATTTATAATATTTATAATAAACCTATGGATTTTAATACTATATAATATAAAAAGCCCCGTAAAAACCCCAAAAACGGCAAATGTTTTAAATGCGATAAAACAGGGTATATCGCCAAAAATTGCCCGAAAAACCAGAAAAACATCCCTAATTTTAAGGGCAAAACCGAAAAACCACGAAAATTTAATATTACCAATTACCAGCAATTACGGCCTAACCAATATAATATAATAAATTGAATTACCTGTTATAATAATAATTATATAACCCATAATAATTCCAAAATCGACGCAAACCGGTACCTACAAAAACCCCGAAATATTCGAACCCTAATAATAAAAAACCGAATATTTATAAAAATAAAATAACTAATAAATTTACACCGACGGAAAACCCAGTTACCCGAATTTACGGATTTGGACGCCTTAGGAAAATTAAATAAAAAACCTTTGGAATAAACCTATTATATTAAAACAACCAATTAATTTTTAATATAAAAATTAAACGAGGATTTAAAAAAAAAATCCAACGAAAAAAAAATTATATTTTCGAACTAATATAACGTAATAAAAAAAATAACCCCTATATATATAAAAAAACATATTTATTTATATCGAAACGATTAATTAATATAATTTCCCGAATTATTATTGCAAACGCAAATCCGAGATTTTACGGGATTAATTAATGCAATTTTTGGAAATTACCCGATTTTGGATACCAAATACTTTTAATACGCAAAAATCTTTTGGGCAAAATATTTCCAAAACAATTGTAAATTCCATTTAAATAGGAAAATAATCCACAATTTTTTCCCACGACGATGTAAAATAACAGGCATTTATAAAATATATACCACAACCGACCTACCAAATTGGAAAATTAAAATAAAATTTAATATTAAACCAGCCGTAATTTTTACGCCTAACGATAATTATTTTATAATATATTGCAATTAAAAACAATTTCCATAATACAAATGCACCCGAAACGTATATAAAATATATATATTAACCAAAACCCAGGCCTGGTACGAATAAAAATTACGGCAATTAAAATTTGCACCAATAACCAAAATTATATAAAACCCCAACGTATAAAATAACGAAATAACCACGAACGTACGTAAAACACCCGTGCCAACAAAACACCCATTTAATTTAATCGAAACGAAAAATAACCGCATATCCAAAAATAAAAAAAACAAAGACCCACGACGCAAATCCAGCAAATTAAAAAATTAAAACAGCCAAACGGTACAGGGTACCGAACGGCAATAATAAAAACGGAATAAAAAACCCTAAACGTTATATAAAATATTATAATAATATATAAATATATATTTTTTAATATATAATTCGATAATAAATTTATATAAACATTCCTCAATAATAAAATATAAAACAATTAACGTGGTTCATCAGGACCCCGGACATATCAGGACCCCGGACATTTTTCAACCCAGTTTCATCCTTTATTTTCCACACGTGTTCTTTCCCCCAACAGTAATGGAATCATCAAATTGCGAAGCGCGAATCATTCTTGCTCTAAATGAGCTCCGATCAAGCAAAAAGAAAAGCATACGAAAGGTTGCATTAATATATAATGTCCCAAAATCGACACTACACGACAGAATAAACGGCATCGCTTCTTTGGCCAATCGTCGGCCAGGCAACCAAAAGCTAACGGAAAGGGAAGAGGAAGTAATTGTCCAGTATATACTGGACCTGGATTCCCGAGGGTTTCCAGCCCAGATCGCTGATGTGGCCGCAATGGCCGATCATCTTCTCGCTGCGCGGGACGCGCGACCGGTCGGCAAGCAATGGGCTTATCGCTTCGTACAACGACGCACAGAATTAAAAACGCGTTTTTCTCGCGCTTACGATTTCCAAAGAGCTCTTTGCGAAGATCCTGACGCGTTAAACGCGTGGTTTCAATTGGTGGCCAATATGAGGGCCAAATATGGCATCCAAGACTGCGACATGTACAACTTCGACGAAACCGGCTTTATGATGGGCCAGATTTGCGCTGGAATGGTCGTAACTGGGTCCGAAAGACGCGGAAGAAGGAAAAAAGTACAGCCTGGCAATCGAGAATGGGCGACTGCAATTTGTTGCATCAGTGGCGACGGTTACGATATACCCCCGTATATCATCGTCAAAGGCTTTTACCATTTGTCCAATTGGTATACAGAAGGCGGTCTTCCGGACACGTGGCGCCTCAAACCCACCGTTAATGGATGGACCGACAACGAGACTGGCCTCGACTGGGTTCAGCATTTCGACAACCATACAAAATCGCGGACAAAAGGCGTATATCGGATGTTAGTGCTCGATGGGCACGGCAGTCATCGATCCCCTGAATTCGAGGGCTATTGCAAAGATCACAATATTATTCCACTTTACCTGCCTGCTCATTCATCTCATTTAACCCAGCCACTTGATGTCGGAGTGTTTAACGTCCTTAAGCGGGCGTACGGTCAAAAAATTAACGACTTTATCCGGGCCCACATCACTAACATCAGCAAAGTCGACTTCTTTTTGGCTTTTGCAGCGGCTTACAAAAAGTCAATGACAAAAGAAAATATGGCCGGGGGTTTTCGAGGGGCGGGAATTATCCCCCATAGCCCGGAAATGGTCATATCTAAGCTGGATGTTAGGCTACGGACGCCGTCACCTAAAGAGCTTGATTTTTCCAGCACCGAAACCTGGGTCTCTCAAACACCGCACAACCCGACAGAAGCCGTTAATCAATCTACCCTTGTTAAAAGTCGAATCAACTGTCATCAGGGAAGCTCGCCAACGCCTATTTTTAATGCTGTAAAGCAGCTAGCAAAAGGGTTGGAGTCGATTGCTCATCGAACCACACTTTTGGAAGCGGAGAACCACAGCCTTCGGAAGGCCAACGAAGCGCTTAGCAAGCGGCGCAGGGCTCAAAAAACACGTATCCGCGAAGGAGGGTCATTTACCATACAAGAGGGTCAGAATTTGCTTCAATCAAATGGTGCCGATGGTCTAATATACGAAAAGAAAGATGAAAATGGGGAGGGGAGTAGTGCGCAGCCGGCGACTAAACGACGTTGCGGCAACTGCGGTAAACCTGGACATAATGCACGCACCTGTCAGGAGGATGCAGAAATGTCTGATGTACATATATCCGATTGCATTGAGGTAAATTGAACAACGCTGGCGTTGCAATTGAAATTGGAAGTAACGTTTGGCTCCACATCTCCGACCCCCCTAAAGTCCGGCCCCTAAAAATATCTACTCAGCCACGTCAACCCTTTGTTTTATTTTATAAATATCTAGACGAATTTTTCACTTTAGAACTTGATTTTTGAAGATTCTTGCTCCAAACTTTCCAATGAAACAGTACACTGAAAATCAGCTTCTTGCTGCCATTTCTGACATAAGAAATGGCAAATCAGTTCACAAAACCTCGCAAAAATGGGGTATTCCTCGGAGTACCCTTCACGATCGTTTAAAGGGGGCCCAGTCAATTCAACAAGCGAAAAGATCTTGTCAAAGGCTTTCACAGGAGCAGGAGACCTATTTGGCAGATTGGGTACTTGCGCAGGCCGCGTTAGGCCTTCCGCCAACGCATCAAGAACTACGCTATTTTGCGGAACGAATTCTTCAGGCCGCCGGAGAAAGAAAAAGCCTTGGGAAACATTGGGTTAGCCGTTTTATAGCCCGATATCCAATTTTGAGAACCCAAAGACCCCGGCGAATAGAAAATGCCCGGGTTAATGGGGCTACAACCGAGGTAATTAAATCTTGGTGGTCCTATTTGAAAAATCCCGTTGTCGATACTATAAAACCGGCCAACCGTTGGAATATGGACGAAACAGGTATAATGGAAGGCAAAGGATCTAATTGCCTGGTGTTAGGGCGTAATAAAATCCGGCCATTACAGCGAAAAGAGCCTGGAACGCGGGGTTGGACGAGCATAATCGAATGTGTATCAGCTACGGGGGCTGTTATACCTCCCCTCGTTATATTTAAGGGGAAAAACGTACAGCAACAATGGTTTCCAGCTGATTTAAGTCCTTTCGATACCTGGCAATTTCATGCAACCGAAAACGGGTGGACAAATCATGAAACAGGTATCGAATGGTTAAAAAAGGTGTTTATTCCGTATACCCAACCTTTAACCCCTGAAAAGCGGTTATTAGTTCTGGATGGCCATGGATCACATATAACGGACGAATTTATGCTTCTTTGCTTGCAAAACAATATTCAACTCCTATATTTACCCCCTCATTCGTCACACGTTCTTCAACCGTTGGATTTATCGGTTTTTGGGCCGTTAAAGGAAGCTTATCGACGTCACCTGGGATTTGTAAACCAGTTTTGCTGTTCAACGGTTGTTGGGAAACGAAACTTTCTACTTTGCTATCGAAAAGCCAGATCAAAAGCATTTATAGCAAAAACCATTCAATCTGGTTGGCGTACGACGGGGTTATGGCCGGTGAACTTGGCAAAACCACTTTTAAACCCTTTTTTGTTAGAAAATAGCAACGCCAACGTCGAAAAAGGTAAAAATAACGGCTTCCAAAGGGATAAAACACCGGAAAATCCAACCCAACAAATTAACGACCAGTCTTTACTTATTTGGAAAACCCCTAAAACGACCCGAGATATTCGACTTCAACTACAGGAAATTTCCCGGTCCGAAAAAAGTAACGCCACTTCACGGCTTTTGTTTGCAAAAGTCCAAAAAAGCTTCGAAACCAAGGATATCTTATTGGCTGAAGCTCAGCAAAAAATCAGTTTGTTAAACGCAAAATTGGAGGCGGTACGGCCGGTCAAAAGGAAAAGGGTGATTCCGGATCCCAACGAGCTTTTGGTCAGCAAAAAAAACGTTTATGAAGCACAGGAAAATAATAGGGACTGTTTAGAAGCTTTGAACGATGGAGAAGAGGTTAGCGAACCGGGAGAGCCTGACAATGATTGTATTATTGTGCGTTGATAGGTTTACATTTAAATCGGTTTATAAAAGGGGTATTTCGTCGTTACATTTTTCAAGGGGGCCGGACTTTAGGGGGGTCGGAGATGTGGAGCCCAACGTTAGTATTGTGCAGGAAAAGTGTCCGGGGTCCTGATATGTCCGGGGTCCTGATGAACCACGTTATATTTTATTAAAAATTGTAACGAAACGACGGATATTTTAATAATAAAAAAAAACCATATTAATTGCAAACCGTGGAAAAAAAGGCAGTTTTATACGGGAACGGTATTATCGAAATAAAGACCGTATATTTTTGGATGGAAAATTATAGTCGAAAAAAACAAATTATTTTAAATATTACGGAAATAAAGGACAAAAACGTAATATTAAAAATTCCTTGGTTTAAAAAAAATAACCCCCGGATAAGTTGGACAACCGGCCAAATTGTTACGATCAAGGTATCGGGGTAACCTGTTCTTAGGGTAAAGTACAGTGGGTTGAAGCAACTGAGCGTCTGACTGGGTAACTGGGGTTCTCAATGACTGGGGGTGAAGTTATGATCGTTCTCAAGTAAGTATTGAGGTTAACTAGAGTTTGATTGCTGCTAAGCAATCCTAGAATCGAATCTATCTACATGGTAATAAGCGTGCCTTATATAGACTATGTTCCGAATGTGATCTCCTTGATCTCACTGGATCAGTGAGATCACT
>NC_017852.1:128571-144672 GCF_000002495.2 Pyricularia oryzae 70-15 | reverse complement strand
GGTGCCTCTATCCGAAACTATCGTCAGGGGCAACCCGTGTAGTTTCCATACGTGGTGTAGGTACAGGTTGGCGGTGTCCTCGGCATTGCAGGTCCCTTTACAAGGGACGAAGTGTCTCATCTTAGTCAGGCGGTCTACGACCACTAGGATGGCGTCGTGGCCGTTGCTTTGCGGCAAATGTGTGATAAAATCCATCGACAGGTGTTGCCATGAGCGTTCAGGAGTGGGCAGGGGTCGCAGGAGGCCCTGGTGGCCTTCGCGGGACGGGTTAATTCGGCGGCAGGTCTGGCATTTCTTTACCCATAATGATACGTAATGTAGCATTCCGGGCCAGTAATATTCTCGGGACAGCAGGTCGTAGGTTTTTGCTTTGCCGGGGTGACCGGCGACGGGGGAGTCGTGGCAGCGGCGCAGGATCTCGGCTTTCAGATTATTCGAATCGGGTACGTACAGTCTATTGCGGTAATACAAATAGCCGGATCGTTCTTCGCATTCGGCCAATTGCAGCTTGGGGTGGCGGTCGGCGCCTGTCCTTAACGCTTCTAGGGCAGATTGCGTTATCGGGTCGGATTCGTATCCGGCGTCTAGTAGCTCTATCAGGTGTTTTGGCAATAGGGGTTTGTTTTGGCGGATTATGGGTTGTAACCGGGTGGGGCGGGCAGGTAAATTGTGTTCTTTCAGTACGACTTGTGTTTGGTGCTTAAGTCGTTCATCCCCCTCCTCAGGCATATCCTCTGACCTCCTGGTTAGTGCGTCGGGCTTCGCTCCTTGTTTCCCGGGTCGGTAGGTGATACGGAAATTAAATCTTGACAGGAATTCGGCCCATCGGGCTTGTCGGCGGTTGAGCATTTTCGTCGTCGTGAAATATTCCAGGTTGCGGTGGTCCGTAATTACTTGGACCGGGGACGACGTCCCTTCGAGTTCCGGGCGCCATTCTTCAAAACAGCGGATAATGGCTAGCAATTCTTTGTCGTAAATCTCGTAATTGCATTCGGTAGCTGTGTGTTTTTTCGAAAAGAACGCGACGGGGCGGAGTATTCCGTCGTCGCCGTATTGTGACAATATTCCCGCAGAAACATAATCGGAAGCGTCGGTCTCCAGGATCACATCCTTTTCCCAATCGAAGTGCGCCAGTACGGGGGCTTCGGTAAACTTTCTCTTCAGCAGTCGGAAGGCGGTTTCGCAGGCGCTATTCCATTCGAATGCGACGTCTTTCTTGGTCAATCTCGTCAAAGGGGCTACGATCTTTGAGAAATCTCGGATAAAGCGCCGGTAAAAGTTGCCAAACCCCAAAAACGCTTGTACGTCAGTAAGCTTTTTGGGTGTTTGCCAGTCCAGGACAGCGGTGATTTTTTCAGGGTCCATTTTTACGCCTTCGACGCCGACCAGCAGGCCCAGGAACTTGGTTTCCGTCACGAAGAATTCGCACTTCGCGGCGTTGGCGTATAGCCCGGCTTTCCTCAGGGCTTCCAGTACGAGTTTCAAATGTTCTTCGTGTTCTGTTCGGGTGCGGCTATAAATCAAAATGTCGTCCAGGTAGGCTGTACAAAATACGTCTAAGTATTCGCGCAGGGAGTCGTTTATATATCTCTGGAACGTCGCGGGGGCTCCCGTTAGCCCGAAAGGCATGACTAGGCTCTCGTATAAGCCGAATCTCGTGCGGAATGCCGTCAGGTATTCTTCCCCCTTTTTAATCCGAATATTGTTAAAAGCGGAAACGATATCGATTTTCGAGAAGAATTTCATGCCGGCCAGGTTGTTCAGGGTCTCTCGGACTAGCGGCAGCGGGTAACGGTCTTTTACGGTAATGTTATTCAGCGCGCGGTAATCCACGCAAAACCTCAACCCTCCTCCCTGCTTCTTCACGAACAAAACGGGCGAGGCGACGGATGACGAACTGGGTCTGATAAACCCTTTTTTCAACTCTGCGGTCAGCCATTCCTTAAGGGCTATCAGCTCTTCGCGGGACATGGCGTACAGGGGGCCGAACGGCGGCGTTTTTCCTTCTATAAGCGGGATATGGTGGTCGGACGGTCGGTGTGGGGGCAGCTTCTCGGCTTCTTGCGGGGAAAATACGTCCGCGAATTCCCGGATTGTTTCGGGCAGGGTCGGCCCGTTCCTATTTTGGGGGTCGGCGGCTAGGACCTCATCAATCTGTTTCAAGGTTACGGCGTACAGTCGGCAGGATCGGCGGCGGGCGTACATGCTCGCGGCTTGCAGGGAGATAGGGGCGATATCCATTTCGCGGAGGGACGGCGGTCGGTCAGCCTGGTACTGGGGGCGGCTTTTTTTTGGTACGGCGTGTAAAGCTTTAACCTTCTCCGGTTTGTCGGGCATATTGCAGTGTCGGCGGCAATAGTCGCTGTCAAACGTAATAACGTGTGACGCGAATCCAATCGTTGGATCGTGCTGCTTTAGCCAAGGCATTCCTAGCACAATGGGGTAGTGGGCTAGCTGTGTGACGAAGAACAGCGCGTTTTTCTGGATGTGGTCCTTGATTCTCAATTGTCCTCGGACATAATGGGTGCACTTCCCACTTTCGGCGGTCCTTCCGTCGAATACTTCGATGTCGAATGGGTTTCGCAGCGGATACATTTGTAGTTGGCGTTCTTCGGCCCATCCTTGGTCGAGGAAGCATTTTCCTTCCGCACCGCAATCGGTGAGGGCATAGGTTGGGAGGTTTTGGCCCCCCACTGTCAGTTCGGCAGGCAGGATCATCAGGTCGGATCGTTGGTTATATTCCTCTTCAACGGGGAACCCGTGAACGGCGGCGGCAGAGATGCGGATCGCCGGCGGTCTATGCGCGGCCTTGGCGGCCTGGGGGCGACTTATCCCAGGCGGGCTCCGTTTTTCGAACTTCGGCTGCTGGAGCGGCTGGCGTCCGAGCCGCGGCGGGGGTTTTTAGGGAGTTTGGTTTGTATTTGGCGCGGGGACCTGGACCTGGACCTGGATCGTTCGATTCCGGCCTGGTGCAGCCGCGTGCGGCGGGTATCCGGTTCTGGGCATTTGGCAACAAAATGTTCTTGGGATCCACAGCGGTAGCATAGCATATTTTCTTTGCGGTTGTGGCGGCGTTGGCTGCTTAGGTCCATGGGGTCGTTAAACGGAAATTCCGCGTTTGGCTTGGGGGCGGCCCGCGGTATGTCGGTTTGGGTCCGGGGGGCCGCGCGCGCGGGGGGCGCTGCGGTCCGAGGGGTACGTGTCTGTCTGTTTTTATACTGCTGGTGCTGGCGGTAGCGGTTATCCAAGCTTTGCAGGTGTCGGGTAAATTCGTGGTACTGGCGGGATGGGGCGGGGTTGTGGAGGAGCATGTCCTGGAGCTCTTCCGATATTCCCTGGAATAGAAGAGGGGGGAGGGCATCCTCCGGCATTTCTCCTTCCAGAGACAGGCGTTGGAACTCCGACAGATACTCGGCGAAATCTACGTTCCGCTGCTTCAGGGCGTATAATTTGTTTTGTGCGTTTTGGACGTGGTCGGGGTCCCCGAATGCCTCCTCTAGGTATTGGAGGAGATCCGTATAATCTCCGAATTGGGGTGTGCCTCCGACCATTTTGGGCAGGATCAGGTTGTACGCTTTACCGGACAGTCGACCGGCTACATAAATCAGGCGTGATTCGGGGTTGGGGAAGCGGTCTTTGTTTGAGGTCATTTTCCCCCGGATTTGGGTGGCGAAGCGGCGGAGGTCGGAGCGGGCGCCCGTAAATTTATCGGGGTCTGGAAGTCGTTCAGAAAGGCGGGCGGAGGCGGGATGTTCGGAAGCAGGCGGCGGAGTCGTTCCCATAGGAGTAACCATAAGGGGTTCAACAGGCGTGTTGGTAGTTGGGGCGGGGGTGGTTATATGTACCGTGGGTAGCGTTACGGTCCGAACTTCCTTCAGTTCGGACCGTGTTTTCTCTAATTCGGCGAAAGCGGCATCCCGGGAGGTTATGGCGGAGGCCTTTTCCATGGCCATGGCCAGAATGTCGGCCTGCGCCTTGTCGCGGACACGGTCCGTTTCGGCGCGGGCGCCTTGGGTCTCGGCGCGGGCGCGTTGGGTCTCGGTTTCCTGCATTTCTAGGCAGGAGTTCAGGCGGACGTTGCTATCGTGCAATAGTTGCAGCTTTTGGTAGGAATCGGAGATGTAAGACACCCATTGTTCAGGGTGTCCTTGTAGGTGTTCGATCAGTTCCTCGGTCGAATCGGTTAAGATCGGGGGTTGCAGTGACGCAGGCATCGCGGGCACCTAATGAAGGAGCTACGTAATGTCACGGGCAGGCAGGGCGGACAGGTAGGTGCGGGCGATCAGGTAACAGGACAGAGTATATTGGCTATCTAGTCTTCCAGGTACAGGGTAGCAGGTGGTTGTTGACGAAGACGTAGCTCGAGGAGCTACATATCGGAGACTGCAGAGATTTCGCGTAGATATACGCGCGCGAGGCGCTCGGCCCTCGCGCCTTCACGTGACAGGGGTCATGACTAAGCGACAGCCCAGTGGCTGTCCTTCAGGTCTGTGACACTAAAACAATATTATAATTTTAAAAAAATATAATAAAAAATACGAAAAACCATTAAAAATTGCGAATTTTGTACCAAAAACAAATCCGCAAAATATAAATTTTACGGATTTTTACAACTTTTACCAGCCCCAAATAAAATATGGCAAATTATTATAATGGATTTTATTGTTAAATTACCTTTTTCGGAAAAATTATTTATTAAAACCAAATATAATAATATATAAATTATAATGGATAAATTTACCAAATACGCCTATTTCCTACTATATAAAAAAACAGCAACGCCGAAAAAATCGCCTATATATTTTTACAAATAATTATTAATAATTACGGATTTCCAAAAAATATTATTATAAACAAAAACAAATTTTGTATATTAAAATTTTGGAAATTTTTAATGGAATAATTAAAAATAAATTATAAATTATCCACAATATTCCACCCACAAATAAACGGACAAATAAAACAAACCAACCAAACGTTGGAATAATATTTAAAATATTATATAAACTATAAATAAGATAATTGGGTACGGTTATTACCTATAATATAATTCGTTTATAATAATTTAAAAAACGAAAATATTAAAATAACCCCGTTTTACGCCAATTATAAATTTAATTTTACAACGTACGAAAAACCAAAAACCACAATTACGGTACCGCGAACCGATAAATAAACGAACGAATTACAATAATTATATGAAAAATTCCAGCAAAAATTAGAATTTGTACGAAACAAAATAATAAAATACGCCAATTAATATCGGATAAAGGGACTATATTTTAAAAAGGAAAATAGCGTTTATTTTATTCGACGCAATATTAAAATATAACGACCCAATAGCAAATTTAATTTTAAAAAATTTGGACCTTTTAAAATTAGTAAAAAAATTAACAATACCAATTATAAATTATTATTACCAAATATTATAAAAATTTACCCCATATTCTACATATTATTACTGGAACTGGTATTATACGGTATTAATATATAAAAAACGATCGAAATCGACGCAAAACAAACCTATAATATTAAACGAATATTTAACCATAAACGAAATTATAATAAAATAAAATATTTTGTTAAATGGGAAAATTATAAATATAAAAAAAATATTTGGGAATTTTTTAATTATTTCCAAAATTACCAAAAACCGCTCCGCCAATATTATTAAAAGTTGGACCTGCGAACAAATTAGCCAAAAAAAAGCGATTTAAAAAAATACCACCTACCATTTCCAAAAATTAAAAACTAACCAGAATTCGAAATTATACCACCAAATAAATTTACAAAAAAACAATTAATATATAATATAAAACAAAAATATTAAAAAAACAATATATTAACGGAATATTGCGCAAAAATATTTATTTCATTTAATAACGAAAGATTTGAAAAACCTATCGGGAAAATCGAATTCCAAACAAAATTGGAATCCGAAAAAAACAATTCCAAAAATATTTTAAGTAAAATTTCGGTTAATTTTCGACGTTTTTTTTATTCCGCCTTTTTATATTCCACCCGATCCAATTCCTCCAAATTATTAATTCCGCGAAATATAATTCGCATTATTTTTTTAAACCATAGTTTTTTTTATTTTCGCAAACGAAATAATTTCGCCTATTATATATAAATTTGCTTTTTAAACACCTCGACCTCCGCATCCAATTTCGAATATTAGCGATTAATATAACGGATTTGAACAGCGGACAAATCCAATACGTTATATTTAAAACGATTGGAACGAATGTATTCCATATAACGAACAAAATTTTGAAAAAATATTTGATAAAATGTTACGCCTTTGGTACGGTAGGGATTGCAAAAAGGTATTTTAACGGTATTTGTTAATAATAAGGGAAAAAAGGGCGTGGCGACGTTTTATTAACGAACGACCAAATTTTGGTTTGGTTATATAATTAAATATAACGCAAAAAAATTAACCAAAAAGGAAAAAAAACCAGAACAGAAATTAAAAAAGTACGGATTATTTAAAAGCCAAAAGAACTTGGCCAAAAAAAAGGAAATTTAATATTACGACCAAATAATTGGGCCGGTACCAGGAAGGCCAAATGGGGTTATACCCCTCCTAACAATACCCGCCCAAAGAAATTACCGACCGGCAGAAAAAAGATTATATAAAAAAGAATTACGTAATTTCACGTAATTACCAAAAAAATAATTTTAATAATTATTAAAGGATTATAACAAATTAAAGGAAATAATTTTTGCGATTTGTAACAAATTAGGCAAAATTATATTCGGAATATAATTTATATAAGGTACGTTTATTATTATATAAATAAATTCGATTTTAAAATTGTTTAGCAGCAATTAAATTTTAATTAACCTTAATATTTATTTAAAAATAATTATAATTTCACCCCCAATTATTAAAAACCCCAATTACCCAGTTAAACGTTCAATTGCTTTAACCCACTATATTTTATTATAAGAACAAGTTACCCAATACTTTAATTATAACAAACGTTTATTTTATTCGATATAATATTAAAATATAATAACCTAACAGCAAATTTAATTTTAAAAAATTTGGATTTTTTAAAATTAATAAAAAAATTAGCGATACCAATTACAAATTATTATTACCAAATATGATAAAAATTTACCTTATATTTTACATATTATTATTAAAACCGGTATTATACGGTATTTATATATAAAAAACGATCGAAATCGACGCAAAACAAACCTATAACGTTAAACAAATATTCGACCATAAACGCAATTACGGCAAAATAAAATACCTTATTAAATAGGAAAATTATAAATATAAAAAAAACATTTGGGAACCCCTTAATTACCTCCAAAATTACCAAAAACCGTTCCGCCAATATTATTAAAAATTGGATTTGCGAATAAATTAACCAAAAAAAGGACAATTTAAAAAAATATTATTTATTATTTCCAAAAATTAAAGGCCGACCAGGATTCGAAATTATACCACCAAACGAATTTATAAAAAAACAATTAATATATAATATAAAATAAAAATACCAAAAAATAATTTATTAACGAAATATTGCGCAAAAATATTTATTTTATTTAATAAAGAAAAATTTAAAGGATTTATTGGGAAAATCAAATCCCAAACAAAATTGGAATCCGGAAAAAACAATTCCAAAAATATTTTAGGTAAAATTTCGGTTAATTACCGACGTTTTTCCTATT
This sequence comes from Pyricularia oryzae 70-15, assembly GCF_000002495.2. Taxonomy (NCBI): domain Eukaryota; kingdom Fungi; phylum Ascomycota; class Sordariomycetes; order Magnaporthales; family Pyriculariaceae; genus Pyricularia; species Pyricularia oryzae. Next base: position 136,980 of record NC_017852.1, on the reverse strand, counting down.
TTATTTTTTTACGTTTTACCCGATCCAATTTTTCCAAATTATTAATTTCGCGAAATATAATTCGCATTATTTTTTCGAACCACAATTTTTTTTATTTCCGCAAACGAAATAATTTTAATTATTTTTTTTAAATTTTTTACTATTTCGCCAAAATATTTTCTTCCAAAATTTCGATTTCCGCATCCAATTTCGAATATTACCGACCAATATTGCGCAATTGGGTATTGGATACCCCCAATATATCGCAACCAAACCAATTAATACGAAAATATTTAATATAACGAAAAAAGTTTTGCGGCGAAATAACGCAATATATTATACCGCGCGATTTATAATAAAAATAAAAAAATATATTTACGGAATAAAAAAAGAAAAACGCAAAAAAAACGTGGCGACGTTCCGTCGACAAACAATTAAATTTTAATTTAACGACGCGATTAAATATGGTGCAAAAAAAGAAAATTAGCAAAAAAGGAACGAAATTAAAAATAAGAATTAGGGGAATATAAATTATTTAAAACCAAAGGGATTTGGTTAAAAAAAAGGAAACCTAATATTAGGACCAAATAATTGGGCCGGTACCAGAAAGGCCAGGTGGGGTTATACCCCTCCTAACGATATTCGCCCAAAAAAAATACCGACCGGTAAAATAATAATTATTTAAAAATAAAGCCACGAAATTTTACGTAATTTTACGTAATGGCCAAGGGAATGGATTTTTATAATTTGTAAAATTTTAATTAAAAATTACAAATTAAATAAATTAAAAAAAATTATATTTGGAATATAATTTATATAAGGTACGTTTATTATTATATAAATAAATTCGATTTTAGGATTATTTAACAGCAATTAAATTTTAGTTAATTTTAATATTTATTTGAGAACGATTATAATTTCACCCCCAATTATTGAAAACCCCAGTTACCCAGTTAGACGTTCAGTTGCTTTAACCCACTGTATTTTACCATAAGAACAGGTTACTCGATACCTTGATCGTAACAAAGGTCTGGTGCGGCCACGGCCCGGAAAAGTTGGGTTGGTATGCCCACCCCAAGGCCGCGCCGGCACCTTGCGCGCTTACGGCCCCGATGAAGGGGAGCAAAAGACAGGAAGCAGACCTCATTTTGAAAACGATTGAAGCGATGGGAAACGACTGACAAGGCGTGGTTGAGCTGGAAGGGGTGAGGTGGAAAGGATCACGGACAATCCAATGTCCTGCAATCGCTCGTCCTTTATAGCCCCCAAGCTGGCGCCGATAATCCGCCAACCATCACGTCGGCCTTTTTTTTGTTCACTCAACCCAATGGCAACAACCCTGTATTCCCTGCGCACGGGGCGACTCGCGGGGTTGGAACCTTAGTTGTTGGCTAGTCGCGCCATCTGCTGCTGTACAAACCGAGTACCGTACGGCAAGTGGGTAGGTGTCGGTCGAGTCGAAAGCTGACGAAGTGTCTCGTCGAGAAGAATCGGAATTCAACAGGGTTTAAAGTCGTAATGTGGAGGGAAGTCGCCTAATGCGCCACCCTCCACGGGTTACATCCAAATGTCGCTACTACCAGGTTTCCTTGGTCGTTCGAGGAATGGATTTGCAAAGTTCCATCTGCATGGTAGATTATAATAAACATATATGACGATACATGGGTCACAGCCACAAAACTCCTGAACTTTAATTACATGTTTGTCAATTGAAATGCAGTCCCCCAGCCGTCGCTTGTCCACATTACGCGGCCGTTTGTTGCCATGACGTGGAGAAAGGGACTAATCTCTTGGCCTATAATAACATTATTCTTAATGTTAATCTGGCCCAAAAGGTATGCAATCGGGGTTCGCTTTCCCTTAGTCCTTAAATCCGGCACTAATGCAAGCCAAATGCCACAACCCGGGGTCCACTGCAACGGTAACATAACTGTTCGCGGTGTTATATGGTAGTGAAACAGTGCCTGTAAACTTTGTTCTTGGGGCGATTCCCCGCAATTCATTTGAAAATTGTAGTCCCAAGTCCGAAATTTACGCGCTCTTTAATCGTTTCTGCTCATCTTCGAAAACGATATATGCTTTTGCTACAGGGGATCCCGGTGTGTGGCATTCAACTTTTTAATTAGCGCCGGATTTAGGCATAAAGGAGGGTGAAACCTGTTTTTTTTTCAAGCTCCTTTGGGCCAGATTTACAAGCAGAAATCGTTGTTAATTGTTTAGAAGCCACACCTTGGACAAAACCACAATTGCATTCAACGCAGTAATGTTAATATTGCGATGTCGACTAAATAGCCTCTAGTTTTAGGGGGCCGAGAACACCCCAATGGTTTTAAAGTTTAACGCGACAGGCGGGAGGCTAAATCCAAGTCGGAATGCTACCTACGGACGTAGTATACAAGTCGCGAACACCCGTGTTAAATTGTTTAAGCGGGATACGCTTAGTTGCTTAATAATAGGCAGTTTAAACTGTCGACACAGCCCTCATTAAAGCCACGCATGCGTTGGAGCAACTCGGTGTATTGCATATTGTCAAGCTAATATTTATATATATTGGATATTTCACCGGGAATCTAATAAAGCCACAAATAGCACCGCTGCTACCGCGGAAATGACAAATAACAAATGCATCTCTGGACAGGAATTAATATACTACTACTTGGCGACCTCTCAAAGACGGTTCGAACGATCTTGCCCAATAGTTCCTAATTGCCGCTAGGGCTACAGCATAGTTGCCGAAACTCTATTTATATCGCGCAGTTCTACCGTGGTGTTATGGGTATACGTTTACGAGCAGCTATCTTGGCATCTCGGCAATCAGGCGGGACGATAGGCGATGCCCAGGCGTTCCAGACTCCAAGAGCTTCCATGGCTTCTGCTGCCTGCTGCAGGTTTACGTGGGTGGGCAAGGTGCATTGACCACCACCCACAGGAACTATTTTGGGAACTGATACGCACTAACGTACAAGTTTAGCCTATTTGCAGGTTGGGAGAGTCATGTATCGAAGTAAGAAGTTCTATCTAGGCTTGAAGGCATGGAGGAGATTTATCCTGCTGCAAACACAATTTTAAGAGGAAGGAAGAGCGGATACGGCGGTACTGTGGTTCGGTTAGTGGGCAGCATAATTGTGTTCCGCTGCTTTCTGCAGAAGCAGAACACACGTCATGTTTGCGATCCTATCTCTCGCAAGATTGAATGATTTGGCCAAAAGTTTGTGTGGTCTAATCAGGGTTGTGTTGTACTGTTAGCAAATCACACTTTGACGTTTAAACATTAGCCTCTGCAACTTTGTCGGGCATACTCGTACCTACGCGATAACCTTTATTGGCGGCATCTTTGAGGCGGAGCGAGTTTACCTCGGAAGCATGCCGCAGCGTCGCGGTGTTCTCCACCCAACTTTCCAATGTGTCGGGAAGCAAGACCCAAAAAGACCTTGTCATTGTGATTGAATGCATTCTGGCATTCGCATCTTTTTCCATCTTCTACGGTGCATTTTCGCATGTGTAATATAGCAGAACACCAAAAGTTTTCAACATCCCCATTCATCCGCCATTGGTGTCGAGCGTCGACACAGCGTTATTCGGACCAGAGACAAGATTGATTGGACGATTCACAAACCTGGTACTCTGTTATACTATCTTATGTTTATCCAAGTAACGTAAGACTTTTTCCGAGTCAATCATAAGATGAGATCAACGGGTGCAGCCCAGCCAATCGTCGATTGGCTCCCTGACGTGGTCACGACAATTTCAGACGAGGTTTTGATGGTCTGCAGTAAAAGCATGGACTTTTCGCGCTTTCTTTGAGCCCGAAGATCCGATTCGTTGGCTGTCTGCCCAATAACGACAGTACCACAAGTTTTCCACCTGACTTGAAGCCTCCAGAATGGTGGCATACTATCTAAATCAGCCCAAAACTTCCATTTGACACCAGAAAACGACTCATTTTGGCCACGCCGGGAACTTTGTTTATCCACTACAACTACCATTTGGTCCCCCTTATGCAGGCAATTTTGAGCGACATGATGTTTTGGTGGTTGTCGTTTTGGGGGGCAGAATAGAAGTTAATGTAAGGTTTCCAGGCGCCGGCAAATGCTCATGTCGCTTCTTACACGCTGTATAAAGTCATGCTTTCTTTGAGTGACATTTCCGTCCAAAGTGGGCTATGGTGGTTGGATGCAGGCCGTTATGTATGGAGTTGCCACAATTCTCGCAGGTGCAACTGGGGAGAAAAGGAAAACGTTATGCGCGGCCAGGTGTCGGGACGTCTGTGGGCATCAAGAAGCGACGATGTTCTGTAGATGAGTTGCGAGAGGCCATTGACACGATAATTCAGACTATAATCGTTGTAGAAAGAGAGTCACAGCCGAAGAAAGAAACCATTAATGCTCTGGCAAAGACTGTAGCGTGTATCAATAGACCCGTTTAACAAAAAATGATTTGTGCTTTTTTTCCAACTTGAAGGGGCATTTTATAGTCGCACCCAGTTAAAATTGTATGTTACGACTATAATTGAATTATGTTGTCAAAGTGCTGTCCCTTGATAGTCTTAACGTCCCAACCATCCGATAAACCTCCAGTTGGGCTGAAGGAACGTGATAACCTCCCTGAAGCTCAATACACTTGCCTTTCGTCCCTTCCCATGCTCGTTGTACATTTTAGGTAAGTGGACATCTTAATGATCCACGACATTGAACAAAGGGACGCTGACGGTCTTGGTCGTCAATAAATCGTCTGCAGCTTTTTTATCAGCAAAGATCCGGTGCTTGGAGCAGCATATTCTACTCACCTCGCCCCTGCAAATACAAATTGTCAGTGGTGGGTAAGTGGCGCATATCAAAGATGCGGACTGGAACGTTGGGCAGTGCACAACCTGCCCAGCTCATACTAATCGAGAGGCAGCCCTGTCGCGACACCACAGCGCTGGGAACCGGCAAACAAACGGCGTGTTGATGGGCTTCTGAACTATATTCTGGTGGCCTGACAATTTCCCGTTCCCGGTCAACTTTCTAATTAGCTGGATCAAGAAGCTCTCAGTTGGACCCCTCGCACTGCCAGCGTTAGGAATGCCCTGAGCTGGTAGAGCTGGATACATCCCTGGACTCATGCCACTCTTGAATGGAGCGTCGGCAAAACCAAACTCGGAGCGGTTGATGAAACCTTTTATGAAGCGGCCGAGTTGGACTCTGAAGATGGTTGCGCTGGAATCTGCGCCGTGCAGGGAGGATTCTGGGCTTGTCCATGATTCCCGGCTCGTCCGCCGAGATACCACCCGATCTGCTTGTCCACAGACCTTCTCCAGGTGTAGCGCCGCACTTTGCTTCATGTACATACACGGGCACTTTCCACCATTTTCTTCGACAAGGCTCGACCATTGTAATTCCCAGAAGCTGCGCTGTCCCCACAAGTGTGACAGAAACATTCAGCCTTTCATGTCTTACACCGCAGACCCTTCTATTTGCCAGAGATTATTCGGTATTCATTGACATGTCTGGGTATGGTATCCTCGTTGACAGTGAGCATATAATGATATAACTGAACAATGCCCTGAGCGCATCCTCTCAAAGCCCCAAGAGAACGTACTTCCTGCAACGGCATGCTACAATATGTCGATTCTTCTCGGTTCCGAGACAGATACGCTGGGCAGCTTTGCGAAACTAAGGAGCTCAGAATGCCGAGAAGCTTGACCTTGAGGCCAAGAGCCATAAATGTAAGAACGACGGAAGTGGTCGTGTCTACTTACCCATTCTCATCTGCAAGCATCCTCCACCATTCATGGGTCAGACCCACCTTTGTTAGCGATTCACACCCAAACACACCAATAAGCTTAACAGCTGAAGAATTTTCGCCCTCCGGGCGCTGGTCGTCATGGCCTCACCAGAGGTCTCAAACCGCCGCGCGCGCCCGCAGAGCACGCCGCAGGCTTTGCCGCAGGGCCAGGCCGAGTCGGGACACGTATCTCTCGACACGCGCACCGCTAACGCGCCTCAGCCGGCTGGCCGCGGAAGGTACTCCAGCCTCCCGGCCCTGGCCATCAAAACACTGCAGCAGGAGTTGGAAAACGTGGAAACAGTCGGCAGCTGGCTCGAAGAGGTCTTTGCAGCCAAGCTCGAAAGTTTACAGGCCCCGGAGGACGCCGCGCTTAGGAGAATTGTTCTTGAACTTGACGACGTGATCAGCGGCTGGTTCCTCAGTCGCACCCTCCCTGAAAAAGAGCGTTCACGCTCCCCGTCGCGTTCGCCGACCAGTTCCAGCGAAAGGCGCAGCATTTTAATTACGAGGACGGGCACGGCGTCGTCGGCCTCTAAAGGCAGAGGCACGCCCACTAACAAATCGGTCACATGGGCCGAGCGAGCCGCCACGCCACCAGCGGCGGCCCCAACGCGAATTTTAACCCCGGCCACGCGCTCGTACCCGATACGTACGACGCCCGGCAATGCACCTGACAGCTCCGCAACTCCCTCCCAATCGGGCCGGGACCGCTCCCAAGCCCCGAAACGTTTGACAGAACAGCCGTCCAACCGCATCCTGATCCGCGTAAATGACAAATTGCGGATGGTGACGAGGGAGCCATACGCGGTAACGACCAAACTGGCCGAATTGGTCTCGGTGCCACACAGTGAAATCCCAAACGCCAAGCGTACCCCCACGGGCTGGGGTGTTACGGTGGCCTCTGAGGAAACACGGCAAAAACTCCTCAACCCCAGCGCGGTCAAGGCCATTATGGACGCATTGGACGCGCGGGAAGTCACTGTCCCGACAACCTGGCACACATACGCCGTCTCTGGAGTGCCCCGAACGCTCAATTGCCTGGACGGAAGAAAGGACGTACATGAGGTAATCCAGGAGGAGATTACCGTGGCAGCAGGCCAGCAGCCAGTCAACTGGCATATTTCCAAACATGGTTACGACCCACATACGGCTGAGGGCACGTGGATAGTGTCCTTCCTTCAACCCGTAAAGCCCTTTCAGCTTTTTGGAGTGTCGAGACGTGCGCGGAAGGTTGAAAAATCACGCAAAATTACACACCACCACGACGGTTGCCAGGGATATTGCGAAATACGTCGCTGCGTACGGCAAGCGCGTTGCGGCATATGTGGTGAAGCAAAACATGCGACAGAGGAAGAGCCGTGCAAGGCAGCCCCCAAATGCGTTAATTGCCACGGCCATTTCCCATCCGGACATGAGAATTGCCCTGCCCGACCTTTGGTGGTAAATGGGAAGCTTGAACGACCTTCACAGCGTAAACTTAAGGGGATTCGCAGAATCGGACGTGCCAACCGTGCCGCGATTATCAACGACCGGGCCGAAACGGCCCGCCGAGAGCCAGCACCTGCAATCCCGGTCCTAAGCACCTCATCGCAGCATTCGCAAACCTCGAGCTCCCGATCGAGCATTTCAAACAAAAGAGCGCGGCCATGCGAGGCGGCAGGGGCGGACATCCGTAACTTCCTGCAGGTTGAACAGGAACGCGTGCACGACGAAATCGTTTGGGCAGCCGAAATGGAGGAGGACGCAGCGGCTGCCGAACCTTGCCCCGCTGATGGGATAGACTTGGAAGCAACCCGTCGATTAATATGACGAAATACTCGCTCGGCAATATGCAGCGGGAATGCCTCGACGTAGTTTGGGCCAACGTAGGTAAAAGGATGGGTGTGCATCTGAGCCTATTGGAGTTGTGCCACCAGAGAAAGGTGGACCTGGTTAACGTTCAAGAGCCATGGTGCGGGCTAAATACGACTACACAAACGCACCCGGGCTATGATGTTTTTGCGCCAGTGGACGAATGGCACGCCAACACTTACGAAGCCATGACTGGGCTCCGGCCCCGGGTGCTCACCTACGTCAAGAAGGGGGCAGCCCTAAGGGCCGCACAACGACGGCTACCGCAGGGCCAAAATACACGGGACGTACTCTGGCTCGAAATTAACGGAATACTATTTGTTAACGTATATAGGGCTCCGGGCACTGAAGCCGCGCTGGAAATGGTATGCAATACCGTGCCAAATGGACCCACGGTGCTAGGCGGCGATTTTAACGTAGCGGCTGCTGCATACCAGCCGGGCCGCGCAAACGCACGCGGAGGGGACCAACTGACGGCATGGGCGCAAGCCCAGGGGATGAGTTTTACAGGAAATATCGGCGTGCCCACCCACCGCGACGGGGGTTTACTGGATATGGTCTTTTCCAACCTCCCCAGCACAATAACTGTGGTTGACAGCAGTCTTTACACAGGCTCCGACCACGAATCCCTTTATACCACGCTGCGGACGCGCGGCGCCCCCCGCCCGGAGGCGATCAACGTTTCGGTTAGGGACGACCGGTTACCAAAGTTCGCGGAGCTACTTGCTTTTGGCATGCAAGACATGCCGGACCCGGGATCCGCGGCCGATGGCTACGCATTGGACGCGTGGGTAGCTGAATTTACAACTT
>NC_017852.1:68610-128471 GCF_000002495.2 Pyricularia oryzae 70-15 | reverse complement strand
GCGTTAAATAATACTACTACTACTACTACTACTACTACTTACCCATTCTTGTCTTGAGCCAGCACGATAGAGCGGTACGCTGAAAGGGTCCCAAGCAGTCCTAGAATAGCCCCGCTCCGCACGCACTGCCACTGAGATTTATAGCCAGCCGCTAATATCAATAGATGCAAACTTCTCCACGCACGGAAAACCTGGTTTCGCGACAACCCATCACAGATCACGTGTTGGGCCGCGTGGCAGCAAGGCGTCGCTCGTTCAGCTCAGCCCAGCTCAGCTTGGCGACTTTGTTCTATTGGCGATGGCTAGACAAGGTCCCGTAGTCTGTCATTCTGGTAGCTGCTAGCCCAGAATGCAAAGACAGATGCCCCACCACACTTGGCCAAACCCCAGGTGCTGCCTAGAAGTACCCCGCGCTATCTTTCTGATGCTGTAAACGTTGAACATATCTGCGCATTTTCTGCCCAAAATAAATCCCAGTTGTGTCAATACTCCCCCTCGCCCCCTCGCACAGGATTCCAGTCCAACTGCCTGTTTACTCGACGCCGAGATGGAACTCTTCAAAGGACCAGCAGACATATATAGACCACTGGAGGGCTCCGAGATCCGGCTCATAACTCTGAAGCGGACGGGCGGCAGCTCAGATCAACCCATCGAAGCCCAGCTGTACCACGCGCCTCTCGAGACCGCCAAGTACTTTGCCCTGTCTTACCCATGGGGGACGCCAGGCGCGACCAGGACGATCCTGGTGAACGGCATCGAGTTCCCCGTCTTTGAGTCGCTGTTCCTTGCCCTCGTGAATTTGCAGCTCCGCAAGTAGTAGTAGTAGTAGTAGTATTATTTAACGCCGGGCTCGGCCCGGCTCATTAGCCGGCCGTTAGCAACCTCCCGAGGGGTATCTCGGCGCGCTTTCTATTTTCTCTATATACACAGCGGAAAACAAGGGCATAGAAGCGAATCGAGCCTGACCGGGTTCGTGCCCGGTCCTGCTTACAGGTTTGTTCACTGACGCGACCCCGTGCCTTCAGGCGCACGGAGGATTCGTCTGACGGCAGTTGACGGCTCTTCATCGAGAGGGGCCTGTGTCCAAACAGCGGAGCTGTCGGTCGTTTGTAGCCATGGAGACGAAGTTCCCAACAAGTGTGGGCTCGACGGCACAGGCGGGTGGTTGTTGTCGATAGCCAGCCGGGTTATCCTTGCCACGGTAAGCGGGGAGGAGGTGGAGGGAGCAGGATTCGAACCTACGTTACTCAAGTAACAGCCATGGCGCTTAACCACTGCGCCATTCCCCCCTGCAGCTCCGCAAGGGGGCCGACCTCGTCGATCCACCAATGGTGGATGCGCCAGCGCGAGAAGCACGCGATGCCGGCAACACTGACGATGACGAGATTCCCACGGCGTGGTGGATCGACGCCATCTGCATCAACCAAAAGTCTCTGGCCGAGAGAACCAAGCAGGTCTCGCGCATGGGTCTGGTGTACTCGATGGCAAGCAAAGTCGTCATCTGGCCCGGCGATCTGCCAATTTGCAGAGAAGAAATTCTCAATGCAGCCATTGCCGACGCCGCCTTGAAGTACACTCGGTCCCTGGTGGAGGCGTATCCAGAGTTGACATCGAAAACGCCTTCCGCTGGAATCACCTTTTTCGAGGACACCGTGTGCGCCGACATCATCGCCAAACACAATCTTCTAAGCAGGTCCTTGATGGGAGCCATGTCTACGCTCCTTTGGACCTTTCATCAGCACTACTTCACCCGCGTTTGGACCTTCCAAGAAGCGGTGGTTGCTCAGTCCAGCCCTATAGTCCTGCTCGGAACATATTCCGTCCCCCTCATGTGCATGGAATGGCTAAGAGGGGGGTGGGGGGCAGTCAGCAAGATGCCGCCCTACAGGGACTCCGTCTCGATCAAGGCCCGCGTAGCACTGCAGGCCAGCAGTGTAGCCCCGATCGTGGCCGCTAGAGCTTCTTTGCACGAAGCTCTGTCGTCCGGCAGCGAGCTTGAATGTTTTGCATCTCAGCTCTCCGCCTCTCTCCGCCAGTCTGTGGGTTGGAGGAGTGCCAGGGACCCGCGAGATCGCATCTACGGCATGCTGGGCGTTACGAAACTGCCAGTCCCGATGCCGCCTGACCTTGAACCAGACTATGAGCGAGCCTTTGACCAAGTGGCCTTCTCCTATGCAAAGTTTCTCATTCGAAATCACAACCGCCTGGACCTGCTTGGAATGGGAGTTAATTCGCTTGCGGGCTACCCGTCGTGGGTGCCCAACTTTGACGGAGGGACTGGTCTGGCTACTGAGCCGAGCAAGGTTCAGAGCGTCGCGACACTTTCCACCGACGGCACATGTCTAATCGCAAAGGGCACCGTCATAGGATCCGTCATCAAGGTCCTCTCCAGGCCAGACGTCGACGGCGAGAGAGGTCTACAAGCTCGGGCTGCCCAGGACTCGGCCTTGGCCATGTGGTCTGCTTTCCTGGATCAGATAGTGTGCCCCGCAGCACTGCTTCGCTCGGTATCTTCAGAACTGGTGCTACGGGAGCTGCTGGAAGCCTATCAAGCTGAAGACATGATCGACTCCGGTGACAGTACAGTCTTGCTGGCCTCGTTGGGCGCGACGGAAGCTACGGGTCGCGCTTCCGGTGTTGCGCTGAATAATTCGCTGCAAAGGCTGCAGGTTGTCTTCTCCTTTATGAATTTTGTACTGCTGGATGATGGGTGTATCATGCCGAGTCCCGTAGGTGTTCGACACGATCCAAAGCCAGGTGACGTGGTATCCGCCATTCGGGGCTTCGACTTATATGCGGTTCTCCGTCGGATTGACACGTCAAGTACACGAGAAGGGTTTTGCATTATTGATGCTTGTTGTTTGGGAACGGGCTCCCTACCTATGACTGTCACGGAAGAGGTTTTTGCGAACCGAGTGGAAAGAGACTTTGACATCTGGTGAGAAACTTGAATTGGTACTAACGTTGGGCTCCACATCTCCGACCCCCCTAAAGTCCGGCCCCCTTGAAAAATGTAACGACGAAATACCCCTTTTATAAACCGATTTAAATGTAAAACTATCAACGCACAATAATACAATCATTGTCAGGCTCTCCCGGTTCGCTAACCTCTTCTCCATCGTTCAAAGCTTCTAAACAGTCCCTATTATTTTCCTGTGCTTCATAAACGTTTTTTTTGCTGACCAAAAGCTCGTTGGGATCCGGAATTACCCTTTTCCTTTTGACCGGCCGTACCGCCTCCAATTTTGCGTTTAACAAACTGATTTTTTGCTGAGCTTCAGCCAATAAGATATCCTTGGTTTCGAAGCTTTTTTGGACTTTTGCAAACAAAAGCCGTGAAGTGGCGTTACTTTTTTCGGACCGGGAAATTTCCTGTAGTTGAAGTCGAATATCTCGGGTCGTTTTAGGGGTTTTCCAAATAAGTAAAGACTGGTCGTTAATTTTTTGGGTTGGATTTTCCGGTGTTTTATCCCTTTGGAAGCCGTTATTTTTACCTTTTTCGACGTTGGCGTTGCTATTTTCTAATAAAAAAGGGTTTAAAAGTGGTTTTGCCAAGTTCACCGGCCATAACCCCGTCGTACGCCAACCAGATTGAATGGTTTTTGCTATAAATGCTTTTGATCTGGCTTTTCGATAGCAAAGTAGAAAGTTTCGTTTCCCAACAACCGTTGAACAGCAAAACTGGTTTACAAATCCCAGGTGACGTCGATAAGCTTCCTTTAACGGCCCAAAAACCGATAAATCCAACGGTTGAAGAACGTGTGACGAATGAGGGGGTAAATATAGGAGTTGAATATTGTTTTGCAAGCAAAGAAGCATAAATTCGTCCGTTATATGTGATCCATGGCCATCCAGAACTAATAACCGCTTTTCAGGGGTTAAAGGTTGGGTATACGGAATAAACACCTTTTTTAACCATTCGATACCTGTTTCATTATTTGTCCACCCGTTTTCGGTTGCATGAAATTGCCAGGTATCGAAAGGACTTAAATCAGCTGGAAACCATTGTTGCTGTACGTTTTTCCCCTTAAATATAACGAGGGGAGGTATAACAGCCCCCGTAGCTGATACACATTCGATTATGCTCGTCCAACCCCGCGTTCCAGGCTCTTTTCGCTGTAATGGCCGGATTTTATTACGCCCTAACACCAGGCCATTAGATCCTTTGCCTTCCATTATACCTGTTTCGTCCATATTCCAACGGTTGGCCGGTTTTATAGTATCGACAACGGGATTTTTCAAATAGGACCACCAAGATTTAATTACCTCGGTTGTAGCCCCATTAACCCGGGCATTTTCTATTCGCCGGGGTCTTTGGGTTTTCAAAATTGGATATCGGGCTATAAAACGGCTAACCCAATGTTTCCCAAGGCTTTTTCTTTCTCCGGCGGCCTGAAGAATTCGTTCCGCAAAATAGCGTAGTTCTTGATGCGTTGGCGGAAGGCCTAACGCGGCCTGCGCAAGTACCCAATCTGCCAAATAGGTTTCCTGCTCCTGTGAAAGCCTTTGACAAAATCTTTTCGCTTGTTGAATTGACTGGGCCCCCTTTAAACGATCGTGAAGGGTACTCCGAGGAATACCCCATTTTTGCGAGGTTTTGTGAACTGATTTGCCATTTCTTATGTCAGAAATGGCAGCAAGAAGCTGATTTTCAGTGTACTGTTTCATTGGAAGGTTTGGAGCAAGAATCTTCAAAAATCAAGTTCTAAAGTGAAAAATTCGTCTAGATATTTATAAAATAAAACAAAGGGTTGACGTGGCTGAGTAGATATTTTTAGGGGCCGGACTTTAGGGGGGTCGGAGATGTGGAGCTCAACGTTATAGAGTTTACCCTGTGGGACTAGTCCCATGGTGATACCGCCAAGTCAGCTACTGCCGAGGATGAAGCCATTTGCCCCAGACGCTGGCGATAGGACTTTGGGCGACGTGGATGCCGAGCTGATGTTGAACTCGGGCCTCTAAAAGCCGTGGCAGTAGAAGGCTCGACTCCTGCTGGCCAAAAGGAGGTGACTTTCTTCAGCCAAAGCATTAGGCGACTGGCTGGTCCAACGGGAAGCGCCCAGTTGAGGGTTGCATGGCCTCGCCCTGGGAAATATGCAGTCGACGGCTCTGCAGTCTTTAAATCCATTAGGGTTTTGCACACATGATTTCCAGCAGCGCTCCGGCGATGAGCTCGGCCATTTAGCGGCCGGCCCAAGCTGAACAGAAGACGGCGCCTCGTCGCGCACCATGATCGCACACGGATTTCTGATCAAGTCCGAGCTCCGGCTGGGAAGATGCGGGTTTACAAGGGGGTTAGAAATAAGATTCTTGGGCTGCCACTCCGCAAAGTTAAACAATGTGGCACGATGTACGAACCCGTGCGTCTGTGGCTCAGTACTTCCCGATGCGGTAGCCAAGCCCGGTTTCCAGTGGGTATCCACGACGATGGGACATTATCCTAACTTCTGAGGACAATGATAAACACCGGAAGCTTCGGACGAACTTTGGGATTCGAGGTAATTCATCAGGCTTGAAGAGCAATAAAGGAACTGGTAATATACACCAACCCCTACTGACCAAGCCGATCGATTTTGTAGTGTAATAACGCCGTAAGTGGGACGGCTCATTTGGAAGCCTCTTATGACTGTAGTTCTGCATATTTATTATAGTTTTCATGGCAAAGTTTTACTGCTCTCGTTTTGGGATTTAAACCCGCGCCCAATTCTCGCGTCCTTTTTGCCACTTCAAGCTTAGCAGCTGGGAGCAGTTTCAAGACACGTAAAGAAAGGCAATAAACAATTGTTATGCAAAGTGCTGGTGAAAAGTATAAGCAGAGATGGGGAACATAACACATGATGAAGTAGTTTGTTTAGTCTTTTGGAATGGCTTACCAGTTGTTTGTACTCAACTCCCATCTGTGACGTATTCTGGGACGGAGACTGGCCTTTATAGCTCATGTGACCTCTGAACATAAATCATCTTCAATGACATTGGATCTATTTGATTTAACCGTGGATGTGTTGTCCGATCCATTAAATGATGTCTTGACTTACGCATCTCCAACAGAAATGTGATTCGGTGTCAAGAGCTGCAAAGAAGCAAGTTTACCTACTTTGGGGTACTTGCCCAACAACGAGGGCGCGCAGAAATTGATTGCAAGATGTACAATGCCGCATTGAACTGTCGTTCGATTGGCCAAGGTGGATTGGTTCGTTGGCAGATAGCCCAGCATTTGTCGTGACGTCCTACAGTACAACGAGAAGGACAGTCCTCTAGGCGCTTGTGTATCGACGTACGGCGCCTTTTTTTATCCCGGCTAGATTTTCGATGCGTTTGGAGATTAGGCACAGGGAAAATAAGCCAAGAAACTAAACATGAGGAGCAAGAGGCGAGGCGAAAGGAGAACAATTGTTTGGAGATGGTTCAATGTGACCGCCCAATAGGAAAACGTAACAAGTTGATATTTAGACATGACCCTTGCCGAGATGACCAGCGATACGGGGAGCCCTCTGACATCTGCAACCAACCATTGTGGTCAACTGTCAAACTTTTGCACTGCCAAAAAGCCATATCCTACAATGCAGATTGGTTCACCATATAGAGATCCCCGCGGAAACCAGATATAGTTCCTCCTCAGACCGCAGAAACCAGTGCACGCTGCTTGGGAAACAACAATTACTTCTAGGCTCGAGATATAGCTCCTTTGGCTAAGGTCTCTTTTTTCCTTGTTAGCGGGTCGTCACACGGCTCGAAAGTCCTGTTCGTCGTGGCCAGTCTCACGCTCAAGACATACGCCTGTACCGCCCGTACGAACGGCGTACTCCCAAGCACCGAAGGTGGCTATGATGTTGCCAGCCATTGCCGAGATGTCAGCTGTTCCGAGGAGGCTGATGGCGGTATGCCATCGAAGCTTCCAAAGCTTCAAGAACCCCGAGCCGGACAGCATGGCCTTGGAGGCTTTTGTTTTAAATCGAATTTTGGCTCAGCAATACCTCAACGACTGGGGCTTGTGATCAGTTCTGATCCCCTGACCCGCCCGAGGCCCAGATTGAGGCGAAAGCCAGCACCAAGCTGCCAATGAGCTGGCCCAAAACAAAACAAACCTGGATGAAGAGCGCAAGAAGTTTGCAACTGCCAAAAAGATGCACCAGCGAAAAAATGCAGCACTTTTCGAGAGTATTGAAAGTGCCGAGAACAAACTACATGAATGTCAGCAAAAGTTTCTCAGCGCCAGCACAGATGCTCTATAGGCCCGGCAAGTGATGAGCTGCAACCGTAGATTATAAGGTCAGTTGAGGGATAAAGACGCAAAGCGCCGGCAGATGCAGAAAGAGGAGACTGAGTGCAAGGAGCGTTGTGAGTTGATGCAACTTGGGAACGAAAACACGTAGATGGTTGATTCTATGAGATGTTGCCATCGAGGTGGGCACCATCAGCCATTTTCTCGATTGAGCTGAGCACCTCGGCCTTAGCATGATTCCTAAAGTCACACCCGAAGTTGAACACAAAATGCATGTGAACGTCTGCAACTACGACGGTCACAGCTACCGAGAAATGAGTCTTGGGTTGTTGAGCCTCTGGTTCTGCCCAAGTACAGCGACTCTCACTACAGGGTAAAAGCGAGCTCGATTTCATCCGAGTTGCGTGCATGTCGCCCTACTTCAGGCTCAAACCACCCATCCACTGCCCCTGTCCCGAAACCAGACCAGACAAGTAGACCGGAGACATCAAGACGCCCGGCGCTGCTCTGAAAGGTAGAAAGCCTAGCGGTGGATTGAGACCGAGCGTCTGAATCCAAGTCCTCAGCATTTCGTTCAACAACCCGCTCTCACGCCAACCGCGTCATCGACCTCGCACAAAGACTTCCCTCGAAATGGGTCCCGGTGACGCTGGGGCTCTCCCAGGGAGGTTGGCATCAGGAAATTGAGTCTCGGGGCCATTTCCACGCTCAGCCAACGAGCTACAGTCCGGATATCCGGCACCGGCAGCAGCAGCAGCAGCAGCAGCAGCATAATCCAACACAGACGGAATGGGTTCGTCACGGCTGCACTCCACGTCTGCTGCCTAGGGAAAGAACATGAGGGGTGGGAGGATTATAGCGGGCGGGCAGCAAATGACACTCAAAACAGTTGCACGGACCGGCCAGCCGCCGACAAAAATACACACTCATTCACCCTGCACATTTCTTAGCCAATGGTTACTAGACTAGTTTCCAAATGGAGACACCCATGACTGGTTCGCAGACAAGGCCGCAACCAACGGAAACCGAAGCTGTGACTGTGACTGTTCAACAGCTTTTGATGGAATTTTTTTCAATGACTAATTTGGTCCAAACTGCGCCCCGCAGGAGTGACCAAAGGGCTGAGCGGCACCAGCCGCGACTTTGCTCAAGTTTCGTGACCGTCTTCCAGCCAACAAATTCACGACCGAAGGGATAGCTCGAGGGGACAATGTGCCGTCCTGGCAGAATGGTTCGGGCGCGTTTTCAATGAGTTTGAGAGAAGCAGAGGGTCAACTAAAGCAGAGGTAAAAACCTCAGGCTTGGATTGTGCACACGGCCGCTCGCCAACCAATCGCAGGAACGGCGCAACGGCTCGTTGGGGTCGGCGCTCGTATCGGAGCTACGCAGTCTGAAACGAAAGACGATGGTTGGGTTGCTCTACCGCATTCTTGGCATCGAATGGTCTGGACGGCGTCGGCGCACATGGCTAATGGCTTCGTAATCTCGGCGAGTCGTTGAATCGCTGTCCGAGGGACATCGGAGTTGTCTTAACCGCATTTGTCGGCAGCGGCAGCGGCAGCGTTGTCGTCAGCTCCGTTTTCGCAGGCAAGGCTTCAAGGCTCATCATTTGGATGGAGGAATGCTGGGGAAGTTGGTGGCTTGTGGCGTGGTTTTAGTTGTCTACTGCAGAAACTTGGGCGGCCAGTGTGTTCAGATAGTGGACCCAATTACCATGGCCGTGCCCCACCTTTGACAGTTGGGAAGGGGTGCGAGCCTGCGAGTTGGAAAGAAGTGGGGACGAGGGACGAAATGACGTTCCTTCCATCACCAAAGGGAATGAGGTACTGTCCTAAACAGCTTTCTTTTGTTCCGCGCGCATGTCCAAATAAGGCACGTCGCTCCTCGTGAATGTTTCAACTAACACCTAACTACTCCTTGCTGTCGCATTCATTTGATCCTTTTCTGGACGAGGGCCGGCTGTCGTCGCTGCACCCTCCCTCATTCCCGTCCTCGGCCTTTTCCCCTCCATTCTTGCCCTCGCTTCGGCCACCTCCTCGCAGCTCAAAATGCGGATCGATCCATTCGATAAAGCAAAAGGCGACAAACAGAACCCCGACCACGACGGAGAGGTAGCCGCACACGGCAACCCAGGGATGGCGGGCGACAAAGTCGAAATGGGCGAGGACGCGGGCGCAAAGCCAGCGCACGACGGGGGTGACGAGTTGGCGCCGTTCGTGATCCAGGTCCGGGTTTGTCGTGACGAGGAGGGCCAACAGCAACCCCGCGATTGACCCCAGCAGCACGACCGTGAGCACCTGGATCCACGACAGCAGGACCGAGATGTTCTTGATGGTCTCCAGCACTTTGTAGCCCTCGCCCACCAGCGGTGTTACTTGGTCAAAAGCCGCATTGATCTGCTTGGAGTACGGTATGCCCATTGTGGCGTATTGTATCGCGGATAGGTAGAGGTAGGGTATTCCGACTAGCGATACAGAGATGTTAGTCAGTCTGGTGGCCATGCACAAAGTCTTGCTCGGGACCGACGCCAGGACATACTTACTTAGGATCGAGGTACCTGGCTAATTTTAGAATCGCGCCACCAGCTGATACTTTGCCTACTTCTCCGCGAATTAATGGACAATTAAATTAAAAAGAATCCCAATGAGGCGGGAGTTTTTGCAGGCAGGATATTCCTCCAGTCGAAGCGTCGAATACATTTAAAGTTTTGGTAATAAAAAGACTGGTAGTTCCATCAAGTTTACTTGATGTTGCCCGTTTCGATGGATGCATTTTGGAAAAATCCTGTAACCTCGATGGTTGTCACCAGCAGGTCTGTTGACGTCATTGGACACCCTCCACCCACCAGCAATTCAAGTAGTTTGTAAAGCAGTCAAGGCAGTGCAGGAGAGCTTCTGTCTCAAATTGGCATGGATCCAATTGTCGAGGCGCCCACTAGTAAAAGCTTGGCGTACAACAACTGCTCCAAAGCTCCGCTGGCTCGCCTTGTTAATATGGGGATCATGGGAAAGACCGCCTAGGCAGACAAGCAGACTACCGCGGCGACCCGCCTGGGACATGCGACACTGGAGAACTTCCAAGCTCGCACTGCTGTCTGAGGTCTCCTATCGCCATCTCCAGCCACCACATCACGACCTCAACCTATTAATGGTCTTTTGTGGTATGATTTCTTCAAAACTCACACGCGACTGGCGCTGTGGCCTCTGAAAAACACATTATTTTTTTTTCGAAATTTCCAGTACAAACCAAAACGCACCGGCAGGTCCAATTTACCAACAAATACCGCGAGTCCCAGCAAGTCCAGCGCGAAAGTAAAGGAGGTAGCACACCCCAGACACGCGCGTGCCCAATTGGGATTTGACAGGTCCGAGACTTGTACTTTTCCACAATCTAGCATGTAATCGGCGTATGAGGGGCCGATTCCCTATCCCATACAGGAAGAACGCGTAGGCGGTGTCGGTAGCTAGTTCTAGAACCTGGCAATGCCAGCCCCCGACAGCGCGCATCGCGGTCCCACACCGGCTGCTGGACCCGAAAAATGCGTGGGCTGCTTGTCCGCTGCTAGGTTGCCGTGGCCTAAGATGACAACACCATCCGGTGAGTTGCCCTAGAAACTGAACCTGAACATAATAGTACCTACTGTATTGTTAAACACGAGACTGTGCAGCTGAACCCCGCAAGACGAACGGGATGATACTGTGTGGTGATGCAGACGGTTGAAAGGGTGAGGAAATAACTACTGTTGTCGAATTGGGAAATTTGCGGGGAAAGGGAAGCTTGTCTAGTTTAGAGCCAGTGAGTACCTACCTGATCTACCAGGTAGTTAGGTACCCAATTCCATTGGCTGGAAAACGACAGTCAAATATGGAGGATAGGTGCAATCAGTAGATGGATTGGATGGATCTGACAATGAATCTTATGTTCCCTCTGGAAAGCGGGTCTTGGCAGGGTCCATCGAGCAAAACCCATCGCATTGGTGCGGCAATGTACCGTATCTAGGTAGGCTGGCGGCAGCTGCTGCAGGGCGGGGCCGGCGTGGATGAAGACAGGCTCAGCCACAAATCGTGTCCCGCTGTTCCGGTCGAGCCGGTGAACACGAGGCAGTACGAGGCTTACGTTGTAGCTACAAGTTGGGTTGGTTGGTATCAAGTGCCCCGCTGTGCTGTGAGGTCCTACTCTGACTAGGCCCGATAGTCTCCCTCCGGCTTTTGGTGGCACGAAGCTGCGCAATCGCTAAGCCCTCCGGGTCGGTCCCGCAGCTGGCTTTGGCTGGCAATTTCGCTTGCATGCCATTCGGCGACTGTTTGTTTTTACACTTGAAACATGACCGTTTGCTACGACTCGACTAGCTCATTTGTGGAAAAGCCAGGCCGTCATGTAAGATTTAGACCAGAACTAGTCTAGCCGAATTGATCATACCGGTAAGCACCACCATTAGCTAGCTTACCCGAGGAGCTATACATATGTTGAGCATCCTGCCTCTTGTCCTATTGTTAGTTTATCCCAACGTTCACCAAATCACTCACGCCATAATAATCCATCACTGCCAGACCACACACGCCCAAATATCCCACAACATGTCTGGTAACAAACAAGCCGAGGCAACCGCTGATGCGCTGCCTTCGTATGACCAGACCACCGCTGCCAGATCTGGGGGCGCCTCGACTCCGCAAAAGCAGCAGCCGACAATCGAATCACCATTCAACTTCCCCACAGACGCGCCTCCCAGCTATGCGCAAGCGAAACCATTCGAGCAACCGGTGGCGCTGCCACAGGAGCGGCCAGACGCCAAAGCACCGTTCCTGTCGGCGTATCCGCCGTCGCTGGAGATGTACGGCATCACAGCCGGCACCTGGCACGCCTTTGTCCACACCATCAATGGGTTTTTGACGGCGTCGGTGGGCGACAAGGCAGTCTCTCACGCGGCCGACATGGCCCGCCACGTCGGCAATGTGCCCAAGCAGTTCGGCCAGGCCACGGCCAGCCACGCGCGCACCGTGCGCCACGACATTGCCGACAAGGCCCGCGCCGGCAACTACTTCGGTGCCGGGTTCGGCGTCATCGGTGGTGCCATCAGCCTGCCCGTCGGAACAGCCCTCCGCGCAGTCGGCGCCGTGGTTTCGCTACCGTTCGCCGCCATCAACGCCGCCGCCTCCAAGCCCAAAACCCCCCGCGAGCGTGCCACTGCCTATGTTGGCGCCGCCAATAAGGACTGGTTCCATCCACGACAGCTGCACGCCGGCATTCTCGATTCGTCAGAGGTCGCCCACCTGGTCCACGCTACACCCGATGCCATTGTCAGCGGCGCCAACGAAAAACGCGCCTCCGGCACCGCCGCCCAGATGAGTGTCCTGGGCCAGTGGCTCGCGCCTGTCGTGGTAGGCGACGATGCCGCCCATGTTTCGCTCAACCTAACGACAAATACCTTGTGGCTTGTCGTCACCCATGGTATTGAGCCGGTTACAGCGGGCGCGACCAAAAAGTAACGGTGCGACAAAACACCTGGTTTTTTTTTTTTTTTTTTTTTTTTTTTTTTTTTTTTTTTGGGGGGGGGGGGGGGTTTCTTCTGGTGTGCCGCGTGCGACAGGGGATTTTGCGCATTATGACGTTGTTACAGTACACGACGGCCCATTGCTTGGCTTCTTGGCCGAACTCCGTTCTTTTCATCATGGATATTTACGGCAGGGATCCCAAAGCAAAGTCTAGACTAGACCGGGTCGGTGACCACCAAAAAGGGTTTCGACCGTTGACTTCCAAATTTGGATGCCTTTTTTAGTTCCCCACAATGGCGCCAGTCTTGACAGAAACAGGAAACCGAATCCAACCCGGGTTCTCAGCGCGCGTCATGTGGGCCAGATTCGATTTGTCAATGGCGATGAAATCCCAGGACCTTTCGCCCGCGGAGGATACCGTGGTATGTATGGGTGGGCCGCCTTTGGGGCAGGCCAGGAGTTTACCGCAGGCTCCGCGTCTATCACGCGGAAAGCCACGTCTTAACCACCGCGGTCTTGTGAATCTACTTTGAGGGACCTACAGCGGATACATAAGTGTGAGGCTGGATTATCTCAATTGTGTATGGAAGATTAATTAAGAAAGATGAGTGCGTCTGAATCTGAGGGCTAATCTATGCACCACGTAGTGCAATTGTCGGTATTATTCAACCACCCGCTAACCAGTCTAGGCTATGGAAACTGCAGTGCGATATTACTTTATACAAGATTTGTATTTCAAATTTCGAAGATGCTCTCCCTTAATAAAGCCACAAAGCGAAATGCCGAGGAAGGTGCGGCTTTTTACAAAGTTTCGCTTTGCAATGAAAATAAACTGCGAAGGTAAGAGCATTAGAGAAAATTATATATTTTCCTCATTTAGTAAAATTAAACTACAAAAGAAATATATATGTAATCTCTAATCAAAGCACCACCGTATAAGAGATGGTAATATATATGCGAGGATAATTTATTTAAAAAAATGTTGGAATAGAAGGGATAGCGTTCAATTCATTAATTTAATTGATGACTCACGTGCAGACCCACACGTAACTCATCTGATCCTCGACCACGGGTATAAGAGGGAAAAGACGATTAGAAGTTCGAACGTAGACAGATTAGTCGTTAGACAAGAATATACTACCTTTTACCCAATAACAACGTTTTGTTGATCGATCGATCTACGAAAGGCCTATCAACAAAAAAGCTATATATTACTTTGTAATATGCCGCATTTTTCTTATTAAAAAATTACATCCGCAGTTCGGTTATAATTTGAATATGCGATATTAAAGAAGAAGTTGGTGGGGTTATTTAATTTACGTGGAAATGCAAATTATATGCGATCACCTCTATAGTATTATGTATTATAACCCGTATAAATCTCCGACTAACCCGGATATAAATACCACAACCGGACTGCCCGAATTGTACCACTAATACCAAGTGTAGAAAAATATTTGCGCGCGCACGCGATTCGATTAATTATTATTTGAGTAAATTGGCATATATATTCGCAATTTCTCTCGATCGAATCGCGTGCGGGCGCACAATTATTTTTGGGCTAGATTAACAAACGCGCACCTCCGGCTATTAAACACGTAGTAATAGTAATATCCATTGGCAGGTCCACACAGCGATAATTAATACTGGGTATTTTTTTTTGGGTGGAACTTTGGGCAAAGTCGAATACGAGGTATGGTAACAAATAAGGGCGCCATACAAAAAAAATAACACCGCCCGGTGACCGCCTATTTAACGTATTTAACACGTATAAATCTGTGAAAACATGTTTCTGGGAATTAAAAATAGCTTTATGCAACAAACGGCCGTTGGGCGCAAAACGGTGGCAAAAGTTTTCACTGCTTCGTGGCAAAATTCCGGTCACATTTCCAACACAGAATGGGACAAATTTGGGTAAAATTTGGCTGGGGATAAGTCCCAAGCCGCGTTTCTGCAATGTTGTTATTGGGTGGGGTACGGAGTGGATATTAGTAAATGCTCAATAGCCGGAGGTGGGTGCTCGTCAGTCTAGCCCTTATTTTTGGGATTGGGGCAACTGGTGCCATGTTACAAGGTGGTGCTGGTGGTGCAGGTGGGTGGTGCGACAAATCTTGGAAATTATGTGTGTATATAATTACGTGTTATGAAAATCTTATAGCCCCCAATTTGTACTTTTTGATAAAGCATTGTAAATATATCCACTTCTGGGATATTGAGCGATTTGTACTGGTTGAATATCCACACTCAAAATAAGTCAACAATGGTATATAAACGTGTATTGCATTTCTCTTTCCAGAAATCTGCTCTGATTTAACAAACACAGCCATTGCGATTTACAGCTCCTCTCCTTTCAGCTCCTACCGTTGAACACACCTTTTCAAACTTATACAGCTACTTGCTACGCAAACACCCCTCCAACACATCATGCGTTTCTTCAATCTCACTCTCATGGCTACTTCGGCTCTCCTTTTGGGAAATGCTTTTGCTGGCAAGCAGAAATGCTCAGCGACTATAACAAACATGAAAACCGGCAATGATCTCGGCAGGGGTACTGTACCATACGACCAGCCGCATTATATCGCCGGCTATACGATATATTGCGATTCATCTTGCAACCTCCAGAGCGACGATATAAGTGTTAGCCACCTAAGGGCAGAGTGCTGGTCCCCTTAATCGTTTGCGCAAATTTGTCCGCTGGCATTTTGCATGCAGATATGGAACGGATTCACTGTTAGCTGCTGGATTGTCGGGCCTGTGTCAAAGGACCTTGCACCACGTGGAGACCTGCACTGTATCCAATACATTTGAGAGAATAAAAGAGGAGTTTAAATAGCACGTTACTGAGTCCTGGGTAGGATAGGCTAGACATTTGAATCGATCGTCCTCATTACAAATAAAGGCACTTGTTTTAAACTCTCCTCGTCTGACGTAATGTGCGTTGATACTGGTGGTAATAATTGCGCGTATAAGTGTCTGGCTAGTGGACTTTACGCTGGTAGTTATGGACCTGGGGCTGACCATTTCCTTTTTAAACATGGCGGTCAGATTTATGTAGGAAGCAGCAGCCTGACTACCGGAACCTAAATAACCTAATTCGAAACCATTAACAGGGCCTCGACCCGCGCAGTTATGGTTTTGATAAAGGCTAATTATTTTCCCTGAGCTATTTTGCTTGCTTATTCTACTTAAATCCAGAAAGCAAAAGTTAGTTTAACGTGAGGATCAGGCCCCCAAACCTAACCTCGGAATGACTGCTCCACTCCACCAGCCACGCCCGTTGGCAGGCACCGCCACGCCGAACCAGGGGTCGGACAAAGGGGGTCCTAATGCACGACAGAGTGCATGTACGGTATCGCGATGGGGTGTAAAAGTGACTGTATTGATATTTGTGCTAATTGGGTGCAAAACGCACAAGAAACGGAACTGGCTATAAGGTTCAGAAGGTTCTCTACTAAATTTCGGGTGAGGGTGGCAATACACCCCAGAACGGTCAAGCTATCGAAATTACACGCCCCAGTGTAACACCACCCCTCCCCCCTGTAACGAATCTCCAACTAAATATTTGTTACGACACCCCAGTCCGGGGTCGTGATGTTCTATCTTGGTGATATGTACGACGGGCACTAGAATTAGTGTCAGGCCGGTTTGACAAAGGGACTCAGGCTAATCGTTCGGTCCCAGTGCTTTTGTCATTTCATCCACAATTTGATCTTTGGTGCCAGCGTGCACTACTTTCAACCGCCACAGTGATACTTGTTCACGTGGCCAGTGGTTGTGAATGTCCACATGCTTCAGGCGGATTGAAAGCTTTTCCAGCGGATGTATAATAAGCCCAACAGTTGCCAGCTTGTCGCAATACGCCGGTAAGTTTGACAATGCTAGCCTGTCGTGCCCCCAGTAGCGGCGTGGTTGCTTGGATGTCCTGAAGTATCCTGTTAATAAAAAAAGGTGCAGATCGGCAAAATAAATTACAGTCGAAATGTCGGAACGCTGATCGAGTCATCCTTTCAAAAGGCCGAACCTTTGCCCAATTTGTCCCTGGTAGGAGATGAAATCCTGCAGAACCACGCCTAAGCTTTTGCTCACGCTACATAAGGGCAGGTTTGAGCGGATGATGTTGTCTAACATGCTGACCTAGACGAAGATCAGGCCCGGTGAGGATGGAAGGGAGATTCGGCAAAGTGGGGGCACAACAGGAAAAGTGGTGGAGGAGCAAAAACGAGATTTTACCGTTGTTAATATGGTCCAAGAGGCCGATGTTAAGATTTATCTGATGACATCCCTCTTGTCATTTTAAGGCCAGCAAGCAAGTAACCAAGCGGTAAGCTTGGGTACATTACATTTTACAAGATGGGCACGCAACAACTTACACAAGCACTTCATATGGTTGACGTTGACTACATGAAGCCAGCGATATTTTGACATTTAAATGCCTTGGCCATAATTGAATCACCCACGATTCTGGCCCTTGTAAATCCATTGTGCCCTTACGCTGCATCACATTAATCTCCGATGGGAGGAGAAATCAATTCGCACGTAGCATCTGGGCGTTAATGTTATAAACACTGAGACTTTGGGGTAAATCTATGACAACATATATACAGGGCACTGGAATAATCCCGGGCCTTGCATAGGCCAAGGCGCTTGGCAATACCAGGATTAACTGTACCAACCATTTCTGCTATGCACCCTTGCA
Organism: Pyricularia oryzae 70-15; assembly: GCF_000002495.2. Lineage (NCBI taxonomy): Eukaryota > Fungi > Ascomycota > Sordariomycetes > Magnaporthales > Pyriculariaceae > Pyricularia > Pyricularia oryzae. Next base: position 111,061 of record NC_017852.1, on the reverse strand, counting down.
AGCGACCAGGTTGTTCATCCAATTAAAAACAGGCAAGCCAGGTACGCGACAGACTGCGCAGGGAATCAATGATGGTTGTACTTCGATCTCTGGGGCCTCAGCCTTCACGACAGACACAGTGCGCATCACACAAAATGTACCGGTAACTTTATGATCACAATGTTCCTTTGTTCTCTTTTGGTTGGTACAGTTAGGAGCAAAAACCATGCTTCCGCTCGGCAATATACGCCGACTTTCCGCATCTGCCCCACGTGAGCCCAATTCATGCTGAACCAAGCGACTCCAAAGACTCTAATTCACCAATCCAGCTTAGTGACGTAACTAGTCCGTTCGTACTGTTGCAGCGGATCTTCGCCTAGGCAGCCGAATGGAGTAGGTACACCGTACTGGCAATTACGAAATACTCTGAGGGACGTCGGCAAATAGCTGATTAAAGCAAAAAAATTGTTGTGTCTGCAGCTATTACGTATGTGACCAAATCTGGATTTTCCAACATTTTGTCAAGTAGAAATAAATAGGCTCAGGCCGTCGTCCTCTTATTTTCAACATTGAATATTTAACGTTGCGTACCCCCTGTTCGGCACCACCCCTGTTCGGCACCCAAAAATAACAACACTTTTATTTTTATCCTCCAACTTCTATTATAAATATCTCGATGAATCTGTCACTTTTGGATTTACTTTTTTCTGATTTTAATTCTCCATTTTCCAATGAAGCAATATACTGAAAAACAGCTTATATCTGCAATTAACGACGTCAATAATGGCAATCCAATTGCAAAAACCTCCCGAAAATGGGGAATACCTAGGTCTACACTTCAAAGTCGACTTAAAGGTTCTCAACCTTATAAAAAAGCACAAAGCCCTTTTCAAAGGCTTTCCACGGAACAGGAAAAGCATTTGGCTGATTGGGTACTTACCCAAACAGCTTTAGGGCTTCCGCCAACGCATCAAGAATTACGCTTTTTTGCCGAACGAATTCTTCAAGCCGCCGGAGAGACAAAAGGCCTTGGAAAACGTTGGATAACTCGTTTTTTGGCTCGTTATCCAATCCTTAAAACCCAAAGGCCCCGTCGAATAGATAACGCCCGGGTTAATGGCGCTACTACGGAGGTAATTAAATCTTGGTGGCTTTATATTACGAACCCGGTTATTAACGCTATTAAACCGGAAAACCGTTGGAATATGGACGAAACCGGTATAATGGAAGGCAAAGGATCTAATGGCCTAGTATTAGGGCTTAACGGGATCCGGCCGTTGCAACGAAAAGAGCCCGGAACGCGTGGTTGGACGACTATAATCGAATGTATATCGGCTACGGGCGTTGCCCTCCCTCCCCTCGTTATATTTAAGGGAAAAAACGTACAACAACAATGGTTTCCCACGGATTTAAGCCCTTTCGATAATTGGCAATTTCATGCAACCGAAAACGGGTGGACAAATAACCAAACGGCTATCGAATGGTTAAAAAAGGTGTTTATTCCGTATACCCAACCTTTAACCCCTGAAAAGCGGTTATTAGTTTTGGATGGCCATGGATCACATATAACGGACGAATTTATGCTTCTTTGCTTGCAAAATAATATTCAACTCCCATATTTACCCCCTCATTCGTCACACGTTCTTCAACCATTGGATCTATCGGTTTTTGGGCCGTTAAAAGAAGCTTATCGACGTCAACTTGGATTTGTTAGCCAATTTTGCTGTTCAACAGTTATTGGAAAACGAAATTTCCTACTTTGTTATCGAAAGGCCAGATTAAAAGCATTTATAGCAAAAACCATTCAATCTGGTTGGCGTACAACGGGGTTATGGCCGGTAAACTTGGTTAAACCACTTTTAAGCCCTTTTTTGTTAGAAAATAGCAACGCCAACGTTATAAAAGATAAAAACAACGGTTTGCAAAGGGATAAAACACCGGAAAGCCCAGCCCAAAAAATTAACGACCCGTCTTTACTTATTTGGAAAACCCCTAAAACGACCCGAGATATCCGACTTCAACTGCAAAAACTTTCCCAATCCAACAAAACCAACGCTACTTCACGTCTTTTATTTGCAAAAGTCCAAAAAAGCTTCGAAGCCAAAGATACCCTTTTGGCTAGCGCCCAGCAAAAAATCAGCTTATTGGAAGCACAACTGGAGGCAATACGGCCGGTTAAAAGGAGGAGGGTGGTTCCGGATCCAAACGAGCTTTTGGTTAACAAACAGAACATTATTGGATTGCAGGAAAATGATATAGAAAATTTGGAACCTTTAGCTGATGAAGAAGAGGTTAATGAACCGGAGAAGCGTGAAAACGATTGTATTTTTGTCCGTTGATAATTTTATATTTAAATCAGTTTATAAAAGTAGGCATTTCGTTGTTAGATTTTCAGGGTGCCGAACAGGGGGGGTGCCGAACAGGGGGTACGCAACGTTAGTCCGACAAAAGTAGCGGGGTTTTTAACCTTTGAAGCCGGGCTCCTAGCCGTTCTGCGGCTTGTTTAGCGATTGCTGGGCTGATCAAAAGAGAAATGTCTGCTCCGGTGTCACAAAGAGCTTTAACTGATAGTGCTACGCCATTAACCTGTATCTGAGTTCGAATGATGAAAGATTTAGGTCGTGGGTTACTACCAATCTGAGCTATCGTAGACATCTGGACCACCGAGGAGGCTTTTGGCGGTCTCACTCTTTTCCCGATCGCTTTTGCTCGTCATTAGTGCTGTGGTTGTCCTCAAAATCCAAGGCCCTGACTGCTTTCGTTTTATTGGGGCATTCAAATGATTTATGTCCTTCTTTCCCGCACGCGAAGCAAGTGTTGGCTTCCCAATGAGCCATCTTTTCAGTTTCTGTCAAACCACGTCCTGTGGCTTCTGTTGTTTTAGGTACCATGTCGCTTCTTTCTCCTTTGTTCGGGTTGCTGGATTCGTAATAGCGTCCTCGATTGCTTTTCCTGTTTTTGTCTGGGCTGTAGGGGTATTTCTCTTTTCTATCTTTACCGCGACTTTTCTGTTTTCGCTCCTCTCGTTCCCGATACGCTCGCTGAGTGCTGTGAGCTGCATCGGCCACCAAATTTGCGAATTCTTCATAAGATATTCTGGGGTCCTTGCTGTCTCGTAACAGCCGGTGATCGAGGTCTGCCGGGATATGTTGCCACAGCGTAGTTTTGCGTTCTCCTGCTGGTACTCCAATTTTATCGGCGAGAGCATTCACCTCCGCAATGAAACTGTAAACGTCATTACCTGGTCCGCATTCAAAATACATTTTTGATAGTTTTTCCCATGCTTCGGACGCTTGATTACTGTTATGGTACACCGTGGCCAAAACCTGGATCATCTCTGCCACGCATGAATACGGTTGGGTCTCTGAATTGTATCTGGTCTCCAGCATCGATGCTGGTCGGTCGTCCAACAGGCTGAACAGTTTTGCCATGCGGCTTCGTTCAGTTCGGAAGGTTGTGTTATCCTCTTCGAAATAATCTGCTAATTTCGTAATCCAGCGGTCAAAAGTGGTTGAACTGCCGGAAAATGTACCTGGATCTGATCCTCTACTTTTGGCTCTTTCGCTGTAGTGCGGGTTGGCTGCTTCTTGGCTATGGCCGTACGGCTTAAATGCTTTCCTGCTGGCTAGGCCGGTCGGTTCGAACCTGGTGCCTCCAAAGGCGCTATTTTCGGGTGTGGCTTGTCGGGCTTCCGGTTGGTTGTTCTGTCTTTCGGTTTGCAGGCGTGTGATAACCGCCTGTAGCCTAGCGATCTCGCTGGCTAGGTCATTTCCGTCTGCCATCATATTGGGGTTTGCTTCCGGCGTTGTATGCCTTGCTTCTGCAAACTCGAATTCGTCTAAATTTTCCTCAGGCGTTTCTATACTAGGCCACGCGGTGTTCGAAAGGGAATCAACTTCGATTTCGTCTTCGAGGGTGGAATCGGTGTTTGGCGTGAAATCGGTTTGACTCTCTGGTCGGGTCGGGTCGTCAGTGGAGCGATCTGTTTGCTCCGTCTTGTTCGAAATCAACATTTGTGATTTCCTGCTCGCAGGTGGATGGTCCTTCAGCCTGGGCATAGGTTGGGGTCGGTCTGGGTTTGAAGTTGACGTCTTTGTCAGTCTCCGGTCGGGTCTGGTCTGTCGAGTGCGGATTTATTTTCGTCGCTCGCCAGCGGCGTGAAGATAGTTTGTTGCGCCTTATTTGTTAATCGCTAGGCCAGCGATTCTTTTGAGAGTAGAATTGTGTCACGGCCCGGGGTAAGCATAGCACGGAAGCTAGTCTATTGGCGCCTATCGACGAAGATTCTACTCTGAGGAGAGGAAAAGAAACAAACAAAGTTCTGAGCTTGACGCGACGTCGATAAAGGTATCACCCTGGTGGGTCGTTGGTCCAGGGTCAGGGTTAGGGTCTGGTGATCTCATGGTCCAAATGTCACATATAATATTTTATGCCATCAATTTTTATTACTTATTATAAAGTCCCAAACAATGTGTAATTAGTTGAGTAAATTATCGAAAAAAAGAGTTATTTATATTGTTTGTGTACCCGTACTATTACGTTTAAACAACCCCTCAACCATAGCATTGTTAAGTTTTGCATTTTACAATTTGTCTACTCTTTCTCAATTGTTTACACCAGTTACCTTTTGCATGGCATTATTTAAAGAAAAATAACAAAGAAAACTTTTGCGATGCACTCTTTTACCTTTTTGGCGACAATTTTTGCCACCGCTACCGCCGCCCAAGAACCATTGAGGGTCCCAAAGCTTATAACGAAGGATTGGATATTGAACCATGCGCAAAACAATAGCCTTTTCACAAAATGGAGACCTCGTTCCCATTTTATCGCCCCGGCTGGTTGGATGAATCATCCATGTGGTGCCGTTTACGATCCCGCTACTGATTTATACCATTTGCATTATCAATTCCACCCCAATCACGTCAATTGGGGCGGTATATCTTGGGGCCACGCTGTTTCTAAAGATTTGTTCCATTGGAGCGATATTAGAGATTGGAGGGACGATTCATCGGTATCTTTGCCTGCTGGGAAATTCAAAAACGGGCCACCTGCATTCTTTTCAGGTTCTTCGGTGGCTGTTAATCTCCAAGGCAAGCAAGATGGCACCTTATTAGCTTTTGCAACAAGGGCCCAAATCCTGCCTACAAGTTGGAAAAAGCCTTATATAAAAGGTATGGAACTCCAAACAATGTTTAGGAGCCGGGATGCGGGTCGAAGTTGGCAAGAATTGGGCGTTATCATCGATGGCCCACCAAAAGACTGGAGCGTCACCGGGTTTCGTGACCCTTACGTTTTTCCAAGCCCTGGATTAGATGCTATCCGGGGCGTCGGGCCGCATTACTATCTTACTTTGGGTTCGGGCCTCAAAGGGCCCAACGTACCGGACGAATTTCCCGATGACGCCCGCCCTGGACTTCTCGGCTCTCGTATAGCCCTTTATACTGCCCCCGCTTCCGATTTAACGAAATGGACTTTTGTCGGGCCTGTATGGGAATCAGCCCCTAATGCAAGCCTTGGTAACCCAGATATAACTGGCGGGTACGGATATAATTTTGAAACGAGCGGAATCTTCGATTTGCCCACGAATCGAAACGGCGGCGGCAAAGGCCCTCAAGCCTGGTTTGCTATTATGGGCACTGAAGGTGGCAACACAACATTGCATCCGGATAAGCATTGGGCAGTCTGGTCCCGCGGTGATATATCCACTAGCCGTGGCGGTAGCGTAAAATTAACGCCTTCGTCCAGTGGTGCGTTGGATTGGGGAATTGCATACTCCCACACTTCTTTTGTTAACCAACGCAAAGGAAATGGAAACAGGAGAATCATGTGGGGCTGGGCAGATGATGATGTTTACAGGCCACCATATTCCAAATTTGAATGGCACTATCACGTCCTCAAAGCTTTTGGCTATTCAGGCGTAATGGGCATGCCCCTCGAGCTTTTTGTAAAAAACACTCCAGGATTGCAAAAGCATAAATACATTGATGGAAACGAATGGATTCCAGACGCAAGGAATGCTTATACTGCTGAAACCTTGGGTATCAGACCGCTGCCAGATGTGGTAAAACAGCTTATCAGTGGAGCGAAACAACAAACTTCAAACGTTGGGAATTTACAGCCGGGCACCGGACCCAAAAAGATTTTTAGTCACGTGGGCGATTCGTGGATGATGACGGCCACACTTGGGCCTGTTCAAAGGGCAGCCGGTATTATTATTGCACAAAGTCCGGATAACGCCGAATATACAAAAATTATATACGACGCCCAAGCCAGGCAAATCAGAGTGCTACGGGAGAACAGCACTTTGTTAAAAGGCGTATTTAAAACCAATACTTTAACCGGTTATTTTGCCCCATATACCTTTGCCAATGGCACGACCGAGGATGTTAAATTCACTCTCATATTTGATAAATCGCTCCTAGAAATCTTTGTCAACGATCGGTTCGCGCTTACCACCCGAATTTACCCCGTTCGCCCCGACAGTACTGGGATATCTTATTTTGCCGCGGACTTACATGGAAATGGTCATGTCGATAACGCGAGCGTTGCTCCATGGAAACAAGCCACAGTATGGATGGGGTTAAAAAATGCTTGGCCTAAAAGACCAGACAATTCGAGTTCAAAACTAGTTTGGGATTCACCGGAGCAAACGGGCGGTTATAAATGGTGGTCAGGTTGGTAAAATGTTCAACTGTTGATAGGACTTTCGTAATGTCGATCGATCAACAGAACGTTGTTATAAGAGTATAAAGATAAAAGATTGATTCTGTTATGAAACTGTCTAAAGGTAAGCTTCTGAACGTCCTTCCGTCTTATACCCTTAATCGAGCGGGTGAGTCACGTGCAATTGGCCTGTGCGGCATTGCACGTGAATCATCATTCGATTGTTGATTTGACCGCAATTTCCTATTCCGACATCAACAAAGGAAAAGGCACGCATAATAGTAATAGTAGTAGTATTATTATTATTTAACGCCGGGCTCGGCCCGGCTTGTTAGCCGGCCGTTGACAACCTCCCGAAGGGTATTTCGGCGCGCGTTTTATTTTTTTATTTATACAGAGGAAAAATAAGAAGGGTAAAGGCGGATCGTGTTCAACCGGATTCGGGCCCGGTTTTGTTTAAAAAGTTAATTTATTAACGCGACCCCGTATTTAAAATGTACGGAGGGTTTATTTAACGGTTTATACCGTAAAATATGGGTGGAAAAACAATAAATTTATTCCTCGTTAAAATTCGAATCATTTACGATCGGTGTTTTTAAACGTAAAATACGTTTATAACGCGCGAAACGTTGGCGGGCCGTTTTAAGGCGGGCGTTAAAATAATTGGTAATTATTCAAAACGTTTGAAACTTTTTCGGTTGCCCGAAATCTTTTTGGAAAAATCTGCGGTTTTGGGCGCGGTCCGGCGGCCCGACCAGCCGGTCGTTATCAAGCCACGGCCAGTTTTTCCACACTGCCCGCAAATAACGGCTATACACCGGGTGTTTAGGGGAAATCTGCTTCCAACACCAGGTATACGAGGTGTTTGCATTTTAATGGTTGAAATAATTATAGTAGGCTTTAAAATCACTATGGCCGGTCCTTGTGGCCAAATAATGGCCCAGCAGGGGTCTTGGCAAACGTAATTCCTCGGGCTTTTTTCTCGGTGTGTACAGTCGGCCAGTGTTACGGAGTGGCGTGCCTGGGCGACTGCCAACCGTGACTAGCTCCACCTCACGTGACAAGGCGCCAGGGTGAGTTTGTTATTTGTTCGCTTAGGCGCGTGTACGCGATTGGCACTGCGTGCCTTTCTTTTTCCTTTACACTTAGCTTTAGATCTTCGAATAGAATCGCCCCTATATTGCAGCCTTGTCTCTTTGGGATCGCTTTCGTGACAGATACGTCGATTTCGTTAATTTTATTACGGTCCAGAACAACGGCAGCAATGTCCATTGTTAACCGCCCCGGTGCGTAATAAGTAACGTTTTTATTATTATTTTTGGTTTGTTTTTTGTTTGTTATTTTTGTTTTTATTTTTGTTTTTATTTTTGTTTTTATTTTTGTTTTTATTTTTGGTTTTATTTTTGTTTTTATTTTTGTTTTTATTTTTGTTTTTATTTTTGTTTGTGCTTTTATTTTTATTTTACTCCCTACTTTTGATTTTTACCCCCTTTGTATCATAACCCCCTTCTTAACCCCAACTTATAATAATTTTTCTTTTTTCTTTTTTCTTTTTTACGGTTTTATTTTTCCATTTGTTTTTTCTATTTTTAATTTGTATGACAAAACAAATAGCAAACAAGCTTAGAATAAAATAAAGCGCGAATTAAAACCCTCACCATAAATTGATTTGTGTTCTGAAATTGGGTGCCAAAACGCACCAGAAACGGAGCTGGCTAAAGGTACACGAATTTGCTATTGAACACCTTTTAAAACGGTAAAGTTACCGAGATTACACGCCCCAGTGCAACATAGACAGGCCCGTGAAACTTTTTGCGCTCCATATCACGTTTTAAACAAAAAGAATAGTCAAATACCACCCTTTTGCCACTTTGTCCCGATTCCAACCCTTTAAACCCCCGAAACTTTTCAAGGGTGTACCACGGTATCTTTGTGCTTTTGCAAGGCAGCTGGAGTTGTGAATTGCTTGTTACAAGCGTGGCACACCCAGTAATCTTGACGCTTTTGGTGACTTTTGAAAAGGCTTTGAGCTTGGGGAGTTGTGAGGTCTCCATGGTTTGCTTGGCAGCATTGGACGCCGGTGATTGATGACACAGGGACGGCTGTAGCTCCCAGGGCGAAAAGAGCAACAAGCGAAACCATATTAAAGATTTGCATTTTGACGGTTAAGTTAACAGGAGAAATTTTAAAAATAAAGAAACGATCAAAAGTAGAGAAAGTAGTTGGATGTTTTATAGCTGTTGACGAATTCATATTCCACACGAGAAAGAAAGGTGTAGCATACACTTTAAATACTTTAAATCCCTATAAAAGACACAACAAGTTAGTAAACAAAATTTTCACCAAGTTACTATTAATATGAATATTAATTTGAATATTTACTACCATTATTCAAAGCCTGCTATATTTAATGTTGCAAGTTAATGCGTGTTTTTTTTTACTTAATTCAACTCTTCTAAATATAAATTGAAAAATTTAAAGGCTATTTATATCAAGGCATAATGTTGAATTGTTTAACAGGCTGTACACCCACGTAGGCGGTAAAATGGGGCCCGTACGCTGACTAGTATTAAAGCTAGGCAGCATATTGGAGTTTAAGTACGTAGTTTCCGGATTTCTTTTATTAGATTCCGGATTAAAGGATAACTATTTTGAACAAAAACTTATAACTTAACGTTTCTCTATTTAGTTTTATTCATGTTCTCCAACATCAATCAAAGCCAAAAAGAATGAACCCAACAGTTTTTTCATGCGTGGGCTTCTCAGCACTTTTAAAAACGCCTACTCGCCTCGGTGAAACATGGGTTGACCCCGCTCAAGTGTTCAGAAAGTCAAAGTTTTATCAGACGGTCTCAATGAAGTACCAAGGTAGCATATGAGACTGTCAGTGTACTTCTTACAGCCAAGTTGCTCGCTTGAAACACGCGTCAGTTCCTTTTTTCTCCATTGACCACTTGCCAAGATGGTGAACGAGTTTGACTTAGTATCGTACACATGCACCTCGCCTCCTCAAATTCTTTGGCGCGTACGCCATGCCAATACTCAGTCGCATTTGGACAAAAGTGGCGACGTTGCTGTTGACAGCACTCGCCAGCTTCCCAATGAGGCTAGTCTCACCGACGCCCTTAAACGCCATTTCGAATGGTGCCCGGGTCGTCCTAGTTGCTTTTTGTCACTATTTAGCGACAAATCCCATGCTTTGAACTGGGCTAAGCAACGGGAGAGATTCGCGTACAATGGCAGATGCGAATTTGCTTGGATTACCAAAATCGACACGTCAAAGCTTCCCCGCTCTACCCTTTTGTTTAAAGCAGCAGACCTCAGTCACAGGCTGGATGTTCACTCCCCGACGCAAAACGAGTTTCTTGTACTCCATAAAATCCCCATAGACGCCTGTATGTCCAGACATACTACGCAGGCACTCGAATGCGAAGGTAAAAGGTTTTTTCGGCTTCAGAGTCCGGCTTTCTCCTGAGGAGTCATATTAATGACAAATATTCTAGACAAACTATACAACCTGCCCACGCAGCCCTCAGCGAGAAACCCAGCAGTGGTAGCACGCAGCCCCGGATGCGACATGCTGTCGCCAGGCTTCACACTAGGACACCCATCTGCTAGCAAAGCCATTGCTAGTTGCATGCGCCGCTCAAAACCACACCAGCTACTGAACCGGACGGACTTTCCCATTACCATGTCTTCAATAGAGGGCGAACTCCGCGCATCCCAAGCTGCTATACCTGGCGACTCCTTATCCAAGCTCTTCGAGACTCTCAAAGTCAACACCTTTGACACAGACGCGAAAGGTACTTTGGATGCGTTTCTGCTTGCAGTGTCAAATCACACTGAGGTGATCATCAAACATAGCACCTCTATAGCGATCTCAGATTACTATGTTAAAGCTCGGGCGGGTAAGCAGTCAGAGTGGGGAAATAGGGAGGCGTTCGTCAAGCCTCCGCGGAGCAACGCAATGTCCTCGCAAGTGTCTGCCCCGTCGAACACTACAGTGTACAAAGCGCTGGACGTGGTAGCCAAGAAGCTCGCTGACGATTCCGACCCTGACGACGTCGTGGCTGAAGCTCCGAAGACTTCTGAGGCGCCTCCGCCCGAGAACGCCAAGGTGACGAAGAGACGCGTAGTGAAGCGTAGGATTGTAGTGCCTCCCAGCGCCCCTTCTCCCGCAGAAGCATCGCATCAGGGACAGGGCACAACACCTTCTCTGGGCTCGGTACAACGAAAGGAGCTGGCACAGTGAACCTGACCCCTGAGATGGTAGCTAACTTATCCAGCTTGGAGTACGCTGCGACTGAAGGACCTTTACCATAACCACGAGCCAGATCAACTCTCTATCACTCTGACGGACGGTATACCTCTCTCTGGTTCAGTGCTAGAGTCAAGCAAAACTCTACTTCGCGACGTACTAACGTACGTTCCTCCCTCTGATCCATGCGCCGCAAGAAGCGCCGCATCGCTGTCCGCGCCAGGCGTCCGCTTAAGCAGACATGGCCACCGAAGCGGTGAGCTCACAGTCGATCCTGCTTGGCTCAAGTCATTTGATCACTAAGTTATTGTTAGGGATGTCTTGCTCGACTCTTAGCTCAATTTTACTTTACCTACCGCGGCCGTTGATCAGTCCCCGACCAAGAAAATATGCGACCGTCGCGCTGCTTCCGCTGCCACGTCCCAGACTGCGTGTTCCAACAAGACGAGCGGGGATTACCAGTTGGGGCATCGTCACTCTGACTCTCTTGACCCCAAAACTGGAATCCTTGCTACGGTAGACGAGACGACCCCTATTGCACAGGGAGGTTTTGCACCTGTGTTTGAGAACAAGAAGCCACATGAGACTGGAAGTTTGGCTGAAGGGACAAACAGCACAATTAAGGGACGCATGGAAGGTCATATTGCCTATGTTAGTAGTAGGCCACATGCGTAGTTGGGTGACAGCTGCTGTGCATGTAGAGGTCACTTGGGGCAGCATTCATTCCACGCGTATGCAAAATCACACCCGATCGGAGTAGGATCAATGAACTGCAGTTTGATGAGTGGGTAGATCTTAATGTTGAGATCGCAACGTTTCAGCTAACCTGGACGATGATGACTTTGATGGTTTGGGTGTTATATAGTTATGAGGGATGGGGATGGTGATTCTGGCGGCCAAACAATCCTGCACTTTTCAAAGCATCACGTCAATACTAGCTCGTTGCTGTTAATTATTTACAATAATAGACTTCTGCCCCTGACCAGCTCGATGGCTTTGCCATTTTGATCATCTTGGATATACTGTAGCTGTTGATAGGAATAGAGTGATCGCTGCGATCGGTAAAAACAATATAACAAAATAAAACGGTATTCTCATGCATGGTAACTATCTGTCTGTAACTATCTACAATCCAACAGAGTAGTAGTAGTAGTAGTAGTAGTAGTAGTAGTGTCTATTAACGCCGGGCCGCGCGGAGCGCCGGCAACGCCGGTTCTCCGCGCATGCAGCCGCACGTGGAGCATCACGGCGCGCTACCTAAGTCTACATGAGTCTATATAGCGGATCGATCGTCACGGGCCGGGCCCGGAGCGATGTAGGGGTGGGTCCCTGCTGCGGCCCTGCAACCTATATTCCTGCAGAGGTATGACCAGCCTGCGGCGCCTTCCGCCGTCTATTTGTGCGCACCGTTGCGCGCGGGGGTGTCCACTAGGGCGGGTTCGATGCGCTTTCAGCGCGGAGGGAGGGTAAAATGGCCAGTAATGGCGGCGAACTCCCTGAAGGCCGCGGATTCCCCAATATCTTGTATAGGTACTCTTGTCTGGTCTGGTCTGCGTGTTTGGCCGCTGAGTCGGGCCGTTGGGCCACTTTTTCCATAGTTTGACACTGTTTGGGCAATGGACCAAGTGATCTGGTGCTGTGGAGTTATCGCAACAAGGGCATTGCGTTTTTGCGCCCTGGTGAGCAAACCGGTCGTGGTAACTTCGGAAGTCCCCGTGTCCTGTCCGCATAGCTAGGTAATGCCCCAAAGTGCGTCAACCGAGTTCGTTTGGTTCCTTCGTTGGGTTATATTCCAATTTCCACCGGTCATATGCATCTGACCTTTTCCTGGCCTGCCAACATCGCGCGCTGGCCTCTCGGGTTGCCTTCCGAAGCTCGGATCGAATGCCGCTGACGGTCGCGCCTTGCGTGCGGAGGTCGGTGTCCGCGGGTCCTTTCGCGCCTTCGTCTGTTAGGCGGTCTGCTTTCTCGTTCCCTTCGATTCCTTCAAGCCCCGGGCACCATCGTATGCGGACGCTAAAGCCTTGTCCTTCAGCTCCTCCACGGGTTCGTGGAATCGGATATAGGCCCATTGCGACGACAGCGACACGGATCCTCTCAAGCCCCAAATAACGGAGGCGCTGTCCACGCATGCCTATATTGTGTCTCCTGGTTTCGCAGCGGCTGCCTCTAAGCCGCGCAATGCCACGACCGTTTCGGCATCAAAGACGTGGCATGGCCCGCCCAAGGCTGCTGAACCTTGGGTGGCAACTTCGCCGTTGCGGTACACGATAAGCGCGTATTCCGCCAGGTCCATATGCCGGAGGCTATTCGCTCATGTCAAAAAGGCAGTAAACCATCGCCCTCAAGGCGAACAGCCACTGAAGGATTTGGCAACATTGCTTTAGAACGGCGGCTGATATGCACAAGGACAAGGAAAGTTTACAAAGGCCGAAGCGCTGTTCTTGAAAATTATGCAAACCCGCAAAGAGAAAAAGAGGTCGAAGAGCTAGATGTAGGATTTTTTTGGAAATTCGTAAAAAGAATCTCTAGCATCAGAATCTCTTATTACGTTATTCCTCTATCTGAAAATGCGCCGGAGCAGATGCCTCAGGACGACATTGTCTTCATCCAGATTCTCAAGCCGATTGTGGTATATCTTCTTTGTTTCAATCGTGTAAAATCGCAGATCCTCCAAGCTTGCAAAAGTTTGGACCGGCTGCACGTCGTGCCCACGCTGCACCCGTGCCCATTCGATCAAATCGACAATATTGACATAGATGCTTCGCACGACCTGTGATTTTTCCAAAAAACAATTTCAGCATAAACCCAACCCTAACACTACTGTTTTCCTTTTTTCTTTTTTTCTTTTGGTGAGATTTCTACAGAAGTCACTCACTCTCTCGCACATCTCGCACGTTTGCGGCAGTGGGTCGACGCCAATGGCGCGACAGAGAGCGTGCCACGCGGCCAGCGAGTTTCCCGAATCGTACCACATGCGAAGCTCGCACTCAAGCGCGGCTTGGTATCTGTCCCAGGCGTTATCAGAATCGGCATCGCCCCTGCGCCAGCCTTGGTGCCTCCGTAAGCGGTTGAAAGACGCGGCCGGCGGCTCGGAAGGGTCGTGTTCAAAGGTTTTAAACGAAAGAAAGAACTGGTCGAGCGGGGTCCGAGGTTGCTGCTGCCGCCGGTGGTGGGTTACAGAGTTGAGAAGGTGCTGCTGCAGAGCTTCGTTGCTGTTGAATTCTCGATTACAGACAACGCAGTCGAAAGATGCAGCGTGCGCTTGAGAGTCACGAATATGCTGCTGCAGAAACTTTTCGCTGTTGAAGGACCGGTCGCAGATGCGGCAGTTGAACAAAGACGAATGTGAGCGGGGAAAGCTTCGGGTGTGTTGCTGCAGCGCCTTCTCGCTTTTGAATGCCTTCTTGCAAATTTCGCAATTGTGTGATGATGCGGCGGCACGATGCGAGAGAGAGTCCTGGATGTGGTTTTGCAGGTCCTTGGTGTTGCCAAACTTGCGATTGCATTGGATACAATAGACGGTTTTGCACGCGGGCGAAGGTAGCGTGGTCACTGCTGTAGTTGTCGACATCTCGATAGTACTAGCGAGGTTTTTTGTTGGGTTGAGTTGACACGACAGTGAGGTTTGAACGCTGGCGAGAGCAGTCCGTGTTTTTTCAGTTTTGAAACTGGAGAATTGCATGAAAATTGAACAAACTGAATTTTATGAGAAGTGGAAAAATGTGGGATACTATACGCAAGGCGTAGGTATCGATATTGGTAATAGGTATTGGTGTCGACAACACCAAGTAGAAAAGCTAACAACATACCATACCAATCAATTGGATTCTGGTCGTTGAATGCTAAAAAAAACCAAGAGAGGGGTCTGTTTCATTGCATCAGTCTCCCCTCACCCGCATCACCAACAAACACGGCAAGGTATGCATGCAGTTAGGTCTTTGTGCATACGATATTTCCTACCCTCATCGCTTTCATCTGCTATGTAACCCTCCATCAACAGGCTTTCCAGTGACGAACTTACGCCCCGCGCACATGAGAAATTCGGCAGGTCGACGTCTTCCAGCGACAATGTTGGAGAAATTCCGACAAACCTTATTATTGAATAGACAAAAAGTGCTCGCACAAAATGATGACGTCTCGCCTTCGCGAGAACAGTGTATCCGTGATGAGGCCGGCCTGACCGCTGCTCCAAGAAGACGCTTTCGCACTGTTGATCAACAGCCTTCGGGTCATAGTGCCCTACCTGTGGCTGGGCGCTTTTGCTACACAGCAGGCCCGACGCCACCGAAGAAAGTCCGTCGAAAGCGTCTCGGAAACTACGCTTACCTTGTCTTATCCGACGAAATCGCGTGCGGCCCCTGCACTTATATTCGACCCATTGCCCCAAAGTCTACCTATAGGGGATTTATTTGGGCGGCCTGGGCACTAGGAACACTGCCTTCATTCATGGAATCCTCATCTAATGCATAAACATGAGACTTGTGAGGATCAGGCCCCTAGACCTACCCTCAGAATCACGACTCGGCTCCACACCGAGCCAGGGATCGAACAAGGATCCACTACCTCCGGATTTAAGCGCGTCTCTTGAGCGCGTCGTCGATTGTAATTTCTCTCTTCTCTTCAGTTTAGAATTTTCGTCGATAGCGCCTAATACACAGAGGTTCTCCAATGTATGCCTGGCCGTGACAAGACTAATGTTGGGTACCATGTACATGAACGAAGTCTTCGACATTGAGAGTTAACTGACTGTAAAGAATATGATTGACAAAAGTAGTGAAACTTGGTTCAAGTTTCAAACTTCCCTGCTGAGACTGAAGACTATTGATGACTTGTTCTTCGCCAAAGGAGAGGGGCGAGCTCGCACATTTATATCAAAGGAGGTGCTGTGAACCGAGGAAAGTTATCCTGCTAATACAGATTCAGAGAAACAAGGCTTAATAGAATGAAGACTTTCCGGGCCATTGCAGGTGCGGGCTGACTGAAGCTCACAAAAACTCACAACATGGTGTAGGTGATTTTTTGATTTCAATTCTCTTGCCAAATCTGTTGAGCAAGGCAAGCTGCCACTCAAGCTGCGAATCAGTACCAAGACAGAAAGTATACTGGATAAGAGAGCACACCTTTATTGTTTTTGTTGAAGAGTTTGGTGAAGGTGAACCTTCTTGGTTATTAACATCCAGTATGGTGTGGTGATCCAACCACAGTAACAGAGTTTGTCCTTATGTCCTGAACTAAGGCTGATCGCAAGATGTGAAAGACTGCAGTATTTCGTCGCGTGTTTCAAGACTCCATTGACAAAAATGAGACTCGGTTGACAGTTGCAGAACACAAAGTTCATACATAATTCAACCAGATAGATAAAGTATCATTCATCTTATCTCAAACTTTAGCATATGAATTGGGAACATCTTGGCTCACGTTCAACTTCTTCATATGTCAAGCAGAATTCACACATGTACTAAGAAAGGCGGAAATCTCGACTTTTGAATGCAGGTAGCTTATAGTTCAGACTCTGGAAACCCAACAAGATCAACTTTCGCAAACCTTTGCTGGCACATGTCTCTAGAGCATCTTTATCAGGTGCATAGTAAGCCTATGCTCCACTCTTATCAGGCTCCTGCCTGTTTCGGTTCAATCCAAATGGGAAGACGGGTAGACGCAAGCTGACTGATTGTGTGGCTAAAAGAATTAACAAGGCACATGCTCAAACGGCCATGATGGCCGGCAAAACTAACAAAGTTGATACTAACGTTAAGAGACGCGTTTAGTCCGAGGTTGGTGGCCCCTGGGCACAACCCTAGACTGGGCGTGGCGGTACAGTGATTAGGACAGCCCTAGTTGGCACTGTATGAAGCAATGTAAAAAGTCAATATGTGTATAGAAAGGCATTCCAAAACCCGCACATGGAGGCCCAAAACTTTATTTACAAAGCCCGCGGGCCAACAGCCCACGAGCCCATGGCTCTTTTCACTGTAGAAGTTGTACTTATAATACTAAAATCAATATTAAGGTACATGCCCCACAACGTGCAAATAAGATGGGGGCCCGTGGGTTTCGATATCTGTTGGCCCATGGGCACCCGTGGGCGCCCGCCACGGGTTTTGGAATGCCTCATGTGCGGTACATTGATGTTATTCCTCACAAATGCTGCATTGTGCAATGGATCGTAAAAATATTGACATTAATTCTCGGTGCATGTGAGTTTGGCAGTTTCGGTGCGGCACATGATGATAAACTTGAACCCGCTTTCACCGATCGGATCGGCAAACTATATTCAGTCAATGGGATGGTGGGAGCTTTAATCCATCTGATGTGGCCGATTGGCGAGCC
Organism: Pyricularia oryzae 70-15; assembly: GCF_000002495.2. Classification (NCBI taxonomy): domain Eukaryota; kingdom Fungi; phylum Ascomycota; class Sordariomycetes; order Magnaporthales; family Pyriculariaceae; genus Pyricularia; species Pyricularia oryzae. The sequence goes on along the minus strand of NC_017852.1, from coordinate 93,828 downwards.
GCGATGACGCCTTGCACCCCTCTTCAAACCACCATCCACGCGGCAGACAGCAATTTTATAGCCCAGTGTATGGAATATCCAACAATCCAGTATTTTGGGTATATTAATGTACCCACGTAAACAAAACCGGGATTGCATAATGTACCTTAGGTCCAGATCTTGGAACTTGCAAGAAATTTCCTCTCTGTTCGTGCCTTGTTATGAACAGATATCAAATCGAAAATGAACTCAATAGTTGCTCATCCTAGCAAGGTGACCTGCCTCCTGGATCGCTAGGAACTGCCACAAATAAAGCATGCCCTTTGCGGAGAGGAATAGCGTCCCAGCCATGTAGCGTATAATATACAAAGTGAAGTAGGTGCAGAAGGCCCGCCAGTCACCTCACCACTTTCCGAGTGAAATGCCTCTCTATTTTTTTTAATCCATGAATCCAGTTTAGCCTCCCATTGTCCCTGATCGTGACAGTAGGCGCATTCACCTGGCTCTCGTTGGCCACCCTGTCCACTTCACACACCACCTCCATTTTACACAATACGTCGTCCCCGACCGCATCATGACCCTTCTTAATCAGTCCAGGAGCCAGCACGACTAACACTGTCGAACTGATTACCCCGTCGTTCTCGACTACCATAGTGTCGGGATCAAACTTGTTCTGTCCAGGCGGCAGAACCTGCCACTCCACGGCGCTGCTGCGCAGGTGTATGTCTCGGTCAAGGGAGATTGCCGCGTCAAAAATGGTGGCCAACTCATCCGCTAGACCTGGATTGCCGCGTCGATAATTACCCAACTGCAGCATGGAATAGGCAAAATCGGCTCGGTAGGCCAGTAGGGCCTTTCGGGCAGCAGGGGTCGTTGCAGCGGTCGTTGCAACTAGAGCATTAGTATTTGTGCGCCACTCTTGTAATGAGATGGCAATCTTCTCAGTTGGGCCTGCTGCTCGAGGTTGGTTAGCCTATAGTCATGGTTGACTGGAGAGGCTAGCCAAATAGCCTTACTATCATAAACGGCGGAATCAGCTTCTGCATCGACTCTGCAGCTTCGCCTGCCCACATATAACGACCAAACACGTATTTGGTCAAGTAGTGCCACAAAAACGCTTCAAAGTAGATGGGAAATTGGTTGGTGTGCAAAAGAAACTGCATCTGCCTCAAGTCCTCCGTCATAGGCGATACTCATCCTCCCTGCAACTCTCCGGACCCACACACAAAAGTTTCTAACTTGAACATTCTAAGCAGTCGAACTAATCTAAGGGGCTGCTTCCCCGCTACTCGATGAAACGCTAACCACACGTTTCGATACTGTGTTAAGAGCGAGCAATGTGTACTGTCCTTTTGCCTTGTAATCCTCAATAAAACTCGCTCCCGTGAAGCTGGGCGGTGGTCAGCGCATCCCGCAGCCTCCAGAGGTCGAGTGGTTGCTTCCCATGCACCTGGCAGAGACGTAGACGGTCGAGCGGTTCGCCGCCGTCTGACTCGATCCCGCCCGTCCCTCCTGTGGTGGCCGAGGCTGCTGCCGCTGCGAGCGAGGCCGCCGAGGTTGCGACAACCTCCCTCTCCCAGGTCCGGGACGTGGCAAGCGGACTATCCTTGCGATTGTATACGACGACTCGACTATTCCTTACTACTTTATCCATGACAGCATCGTCAAGCCTGGCGGGGTAGGGATATAAACGTGTGCCAGCGGTGGAGGGCGCTTCGGAAGCGAACTTTCAGCAGATGGCGTCACAGACCGAGTTCCACCACAGTTGTTTTCTTGTTACGCTTGGGCAGCGGAGCTTTCGTTCCTTGTATTCGGGCTTTCTACCCTACCTGTTTGGTGGCTGACACCCGGACCATGAAAAAGAAAGTTAAGTCTTCGCTGCCCATCCGATCAACCAGTCGAGGGAGCTTTCACCCTACTCAAACGGTGCCGCAATTAATTTACTTCGGCAGTACACCCTGTTCAACGTATCTTTTTTCCACACGCAAATGTGTGTGGCCGTCAGGTCCAGCGGGTGGCAACAAGTCGGACAATACCGTCCGGACTCGAGAGTCCTAAATTTGGGGGCAGCAAGAAGCTGCCATACTTGGTACCCTTGAGCCTTGTGTGACATGATACGTGGTAGTAAAGTTGATTATCCTCCGTTTCACTCATTGCAGGCGGTCCCATTCAGCATGGGGCAAGACGGAATTCTGGGTGGCTGAAAAAAAACCGCATTATCAATCGCCCACAATTCAATCTACTGCACTCTTTCTCGGCCATATAGTTATTAGTGTACAAGTGCACAGGCTACCATGCCCGCCGACGCCACTACCACCACTACCACGTCTTGGAGAATGTGCGCATGGCTTCTTGAGGGGGGGGGGAATGGCGCAGTGGTTAAGCGCCATGGCTGTTACTTGAGTAACGTAGGTTCGAATCCTGCTCCCTCCACCTCCTCCCCGCTTACCGTGGCAAGGATAACCCGGCTGGCTATCGACAACAACCACCCGCCTGTGCCGTCGAGCCCACACTTGTTGGGAACTTCGTCTCCATGGCTACAAACGACCGACAGCTCCGCTGTTTGGACACAGGCCCCTCTCGATGAAGAGCCGTCAACTGCCGTCAGACGAACCCTCCGTGCGCCTGAAGGCACGGGGTCGCGTCAGTGAACAAACCTGTAAGCAGGACCGGGCACGAACCCGGTCAGGCTCGATTCGCTTCTATGCCCTTGTTTTCCGCTGTGTAAATAGAGAAAATAGAAAGCGCGCCGAGATACCCCTCGGGAGGTTGCTAACGGCCGGCTAATGAGCCGGGCCGAGCCCGGCGTTAAATAATACTACTACTACTACTACTACTACTACTACTACAGCAACCACACTATCGATGAGGCTTTCAAAGAATTTTTTCCTTGGCCATCGTTTTCTTCCTTTAACCTGGAGCTGTCCAACGGGACTTCCTGGGATCCTGAATTCGATAGCGTGGTTGACCTGGACCAGTTCTTGAACTAAAGTCGTCATCGGGGATGCTAGGGCTAGATGTCACGGGCGACTGGATCGGTAGGTGAGGGCAGTCAGGGTGGCGGACGAGAATGATATTGTTGTCTAGTCTTCCTAGGGTAGCAGCATGTAACTGGTGATGAACAGGGCCACAGCAGAAATACAAAAAGGCATCGGAATCATTCTTCGTCAAGGCGCATTAACTCGACGCATCTACGTGCTGGTCCTGTACTTGCAAGCTAATCCTGCGATTACCAGCCAGGTCAATGATAATTATCCGGCCACAGCCCTCTCCTACTGCTCTGGATCAGCGGGTGGCGAGGCTTGAAACTGAACTCTCATGCTTAGTAGCTATGGTTGAGAGGCAGGCTTGCACTACTATACACTTCTTTACTTGTATTGGGGCGCCTGGGATTTCGGGACTTTCCGCGCCAGGGACGTTTCTTTCACGGAGCCAGTTGTTTGACTTGGATCTTTCTCTTGAAGTTATTCGAGCGAGAGGACGCCCTCGGGCTTCTTCACACCCTTCGATGTTTGTGCATGCAGCCGAGCCCAAGTCAGGCATCAGGAATAGGCGTGCCAGCGATATTGGAGTGTTTTGTTGAGATGTCGGGCGCCTTAGCAGCCGGGTGAGATACAGCCCGATGGGAAGGTCGGATATAATCTTTTGGTTACTGAGCTTCTTCAGCTTCTTAAATGAACCACTGAATATGATGTCCACTAATTGAATAATATTACAAGCAGAAACCTGAGTTTCGCAAGCCATTCTTGCAACTCTTTCAGTCTGGAGCCGGAGTTTGCCTGCCTTCACAGCATAATCTTGAAGTCCGTCTTGGCCTGGTTTTGCATCCATAGGTATTTTTTCGCGCCGAGCTCAGCATAGCTGTACCCATTGCTCAGAGAGCCATATTTCGATATTTAGCTGCTAGAGATGCTACTCACCAGCCAAACCCATCATGCCCAAAGACTGCCGCGGCTACTTAGTAGCCATTGCCCCGCGAAGAAGCGAGGAATCTCGACAGTAGCCCTGTCAAGACGTAGCTGACTTGAAAAAAAGCATTGCCACGTCGCTATTATAATGTCAGTGTATGCAGGTGACATTATAAACGCTCCTTGGTCTTCACGGCCCACGATCCTCGAAGTTCTTTTTTTGGTCCAGACCGCCGATCTGGACTTTTACGGCGTTCTCTACTCCAACCCGGATCCACTCAAATGGGACTGGCCGAGCCCGACTGGAATCGCATGGGTGTATCACGATGGCCTCCAGATAAGAACGTGGCAGGAAGCCGGCCAGAAGCCTAGTTTTACAGATTATTCGTCAGATTTTGAAATAGAACAGATTTTTGGACACTATGAGAATGCACAAGGTCATGTCTCCTATGCAGTCAAGTGGGTCGACTATAACGTTACGTGTCCCACCTGGGAAAGTGATATAAATTACTCCTGCAAACACGTCGTCGACTACCACCAGCGACTTTCAGCCCCGGGTTCGGCGCTGACGCGTCATCAGCCTTGCTTCGAGGTTGTCACAGCTACCACCGTATAATACTGTGCTGCGGGGGCTGGTTTGAATTGGAGGATTTATTTGTTGCAAGGTTTATAATGATAGATGTGTCGACTTAATAAGGCAAATTATGAGCAAAGTGCCTTTGTTTTTAATATTAAAGCATTGCCGCTTCCCGACGCATGTTCAAAGCCAGATAGTGGTAGCCTAGTGTGTGGATAATCTATAAGATCTAGTGTTGCTGTGGATTAGGTGACCGTGATGTCACTGAACGCCAAATGGGGCCGCTCGACCGGGGATGTGAGATGGCGCCCATACCGGCAAACGAGCGCCAATTTAGTTTAGCACCATGAACAAGTCCGACAATGGCCTGGACTCCGTGGACAATACCAGGGCGTATGCCTCTGGCCCTGATGGAAAGTCAAGTCGCCCATGCGAGCGCCGATTCGTAGTCTGTGTTGATTCTCAGCCAACAAGCGCGGCATAGGTGAGGATATCTTCTCGCTAGCTGAATTCTGCATAGCAATGTGCTTTGTTTGTGGAGTATTCTCTCGTACGCCTCTCAAAACCTTAGGTGGTATGGGTAGCCTTTGCAGCCAGTTGTGGCTGTTTTGCTGAGCAATTTGGTGGTGGGTAACCTTTTGCAGACACTTTTAGCTGTAGGGCTTCGCAATCTGGGGGTGTAAAAAGAATTGCAGCCAGTTTGGGCTGCTTGAGAATGTGCATGGTATAAATGTTCCTCACACCCAATTTGAGCTTTTTCGCTCGATCCAGGGGAGTGGGTAGCCTTTACGGCTAGTTTGTGCTGTTGCATTTGGAAATATGCGTCGTGGTGTGGATATCTCTTGGAGCCAGTTCAATCTTTTTCGCTCGGCGATTTGGGGGGTGTGTAATTTCTATGGCCAGTTCTGGCTGTTAATGGCCTAGTACCGCATTCATCAAAAGCCGAAAATGACTGCAAATCAGTAGCGGATTATGTCTGCCACAAAAACCAGCATTCTGCGTTCCGTCGTTGTGGCAGTGTTTGCTCTTTGTCATGGTTCAGGTTTTCTTTGACTTCCTAAATTGGACGATTGTTTTGGCCGGGCGAATTTTTAAAAACACTTGAAGCGTCACATGCAGTACGAAGCTATCGAAACACAGTATAGCCTAGCTATCGTAAACAATATACCGTAAAAGGCGCAATGGCCTCGCCAAATATTGTAGTGAACACTTTTAGTAGTGGTGTTGTGTACTAATGGCTCATGTGACGTACAACCCCAATCGCCAGGAGAAAAAGATCAACCCGGTTTTAGGGAATGTACACAGGCCCCAAACACAACGGCCAAAACTGGCTGTTGCCCCGTTTGACTGTGTCTCCTCAAATTCACTATGAGAGTGCGAGCCAATCAGCGGACTAGCTAGCTCAAGTTATCTTATAACAGAGCAGCAATTGGAAGTTGACTAGGTCTTGGTGTCATGCAGCATGAAACCCTCAGACACAAGGAAGAGTAAACTTGAATTATCTGTCCGCTGCTCTGAATTTGGTTCATAGTCGATGTTAAGATACAGTTTGGAGCAAATCTACCGCTTCCAGTATAGACATTCGATCTTCGGCCCAATGCTTCTTAAGTCTACTTAAGGAGATGAAAGAAAATCCGGAGTTGGGTGCATTGTAGGCTACAAACATCCACTTTTTGACCTTACTACTCATCTGCCAAAGTACCTTGAAGCAGTTGTATGTTCCATTTGGCTGCTTAGTCAAATATCCATTGCGACAGTGCGATCGGGCTACCAAGCTACTGAGCCAGATTAACCCGTGCAAGGCAGACATAAGCACCTGTACTGAGGCTCGTTCTGTTGACTGGATCATGAAGACTGTGGCCCAGATAGCTCAGTCGCCACTGGTTTTGGCTTGAAATCGAGCCTTTGCCACTTCATCACGAATGCAAGGCAAAAGACCACAGCACCGGCCCCCACAACAATGAAGAATGTGTTCCCAATAGCCCTGGAAATCTGCTCGACCACAACTCTTGCCAATCCCTGCTCTGCCTGGCCCAGAAACGCAGAATCCAGGCCGCCGAGCGCCTGCCTGACTTCTGCATCGGAAATTCGAACGCCGGCATCGACCAGAGCATCGTTGACATACTTGAACCCCAGGTTCTGGAATATGCACCCACCCACCGACATGAACAGAGCAACTCCGCCCAGCTGCATAATCAAGAAGACAACAACATGATCCGACTCTTTGGTTGCGTCACTCCGTGCCAAGGTCTTGAGCACCGCGGCGCCCTGCTGGAAAACCAAGCCTACTCCCGCACCCACGAGCGCGAGGTTCCCCATCACGAGACCCACGGGGCTGTCGGCCGTGATGGAGGTCTGGAGCGCCCCGCCTATGATCATCAGCGCGCCGCCCAGCACGTAGAGAACTGGGTAGAGTCGCAGGCGTGGAAGCAATGCCGACGAAAGGACCGTCATGCCGACGAAGGTTCCGATGTAGGGAAGTAGATGGACGGCAGCCTTAACAGGGTTGAAGCCTCTGGTGAAGGAGAAGAACAGCGGAGTGTAGTATAATGTAATGCCGTACGCTGCAGCTGCCATGGCGGTTGACAGGCCTACCGGAAGAACTGTGCGCACCTCTCCTAGCGCGTCGGCCGGGAAGATGCGATATTTACGGGTCGTCCAGATGCACAAGTGCTGCTGCACCGCGTACATGGAGAACAGGAGCCCGGCAAAGACCCAGGCCACGATGGCCGAGTATAAATCCCACGGCCAGTGCGAGCCGGAGAATATCAAACTGCTGAAGAGCATTAGAAATGAAGCGCAGTGTAGAATCCAGCCGAGCCAGTCAACATCGACCCAGGCGTGTGATGCGGCTTGTTTGGATATAAAGAGAGGCGGGAGGAAGACTTTCCAACCGGCACAAAGGACAGCCAGAATGGGTATGTTGATAAACATTGCCTAACAGCTGTCAGCTTCTTTTGCAAATTATGCGGGACCGAGCAGACTCACCCATCGCCATGTAGCATGGGGGTTCTCAGCGAAGGCGCCGCCGACGATTGGTCCGAGCACCAAACCAATGGCGAACCCAGTCCCAATGACGGCTTGACCCCTGGGCGCCTCGTATGCCGACGAGAACTTGAAGTTGTACAGCATTATTCTTCCAGAGTCCACTGTCAGTATGAATCAAGCAAGAGTTCGAACGTCTTAACCCCAAAAGACGGGGTGCTCACCCCTGGTAGAGCCCTGCGCCACCGATACCGGTGATTGCCCTTCCGATTATGACGCAGTTGATATCTGGGGCGGCGCCAGCTATTGCAGCGCCAGCAGCAAATATCAGAGTGTAAATGTAGAACTGCACTTTCAAGTTGCCAAAGGCAGACAGCCTCCGGCACAGCGGCATCATGCAGACGTTGAGCGCTGTGTACCCGATCGCGACCCACGTAAGGAGTTCGACATGTCCAAAGGCATGATAGACGGAGGCCTGAATGTTTGCGACGTTGCTAACATTATAGCCTATGCTGGTGTGTCAGAGGAGCCGTCAGTGGCGTTTGTGCGCGAGATGCGTACCTAGGAGCATGCTAGCTAGCCAGCAGCAGAGCTGTAATCCTGGCCATCTCCAGGTTGGCCAACCGTCTCTGGGGCTTTTTTTCAGTTGGTCAATCCGCCTCCTAGGGGAATTTAGGGTTATCTGATGCCACTGCATGGCTGGTGCAAGACGTAATCTGTGCTGAGAATGCTTTGCTGAGAATGCTTTGCTGAGAATGCTTTGCTGAGAATGCTTTGCTGAGAATGCTTTGCTGAGAATGCTTTGCTGAGAATGCTTTGCTGAGAAACCCGTGGCTTTGACAAATGATATATATGCGGATATTGCAAGCCTTGATTAAGTCTTTATTAAAAATAGTCGAAGGCGTAAAAAACGGTTCCAGCTGGGCCGTTAGGCCATTTTGAACCAAATGAGAGTGAACGCCAATTCTGGTGTCATTATCCTTGCCACCAGGTATCTGACGCTTTCTCCGGTCATGGCAATGCCGAAGCTGTTTTTGGCTTGTACAAGCGGGACTTGATTGCTCATGACACATTCAATCTTGCACTCGAGGGCATGCTAGAAGTGATTGGATACTAAACAAAAAGAAAAAATGCGAGAGAACCGTAGACGCCCATCTTACGTCTAAACCATGTCCTCGACAATCACAGCTCCCAACCGACAAGACCGTTTACCAGTAACACATCCGTTGCCGCCAACTCCAGCTCAATATGCTGCGTCCGCCAAATCAAATTCGTGAACAGAGGTTAGAGCGTTCTCGGCGGCAGCTAGATGCGGAAAGGCAGAAGAATCACAGGTTGAGAACCAGACTGGCTCGATTCGAACGTGAGAAACAAGATCTTGTTAATTGCATCAACGGTCTGCAGCGAGAGTTGCGGGCAGCCCAGCTGCCGAGCGGATCTTCGGCTTGGGCTACAGCATCGCAGCAAGACAATGACTCACCGAGACAGCCTCTCGACAGCGCCCCACCCTTGCCTTCTCGCTATCGCCTGCGGGAAGAGAAGTATAGGCCAACGCAGTCGCAAGACCAGCGGATGTTAGTCGACCTTACGACGGATGATACAGGCTTCCGATGCTCCAGATGCACGCAAATTTTCAACTCCAGCGACAACTGCTTTGCATTAAGCGGCTGCGGGTGTGTACGTTGTGTTCCCCTTCACCCACCAAAATTATTTGTAACAGCTAAGAAAGGTGCGGCCGCAGCCAATTTGCCCGTCTTGCGCAAACCGAGGCTGCCACAAGCACAAAGAGCTAGGTGAACAAAACATATTTCGGCTATTCTGGACCAAATGTTTTTGCCTGGAAGAGGACGGTGACGAAACAATGGTCGCCTTGAAATGCGGTTAGTTATGATTCCTCCTTCCGGACGAGCAGGGCTGACAAGCTCAGGCCATGTGTACCACGATGTCTGCATCCGAGAATGGTTCCGAGCCTGCCAGGCCGACAGAAAGGAAAGAGACGGTGGGCCCTGTCCTTGCTGTAAGGAGCACGTTGAAGATGTTTTACTACTGGAGTGGAAGCCACTCGGACTCGAGAGGATGGTTGACGTATCTGCATTTTCTTGAGGCAAAAAAGGAGGGGACCAAACAGTACTACTCGGGCTGGAAGTCCAGCTCTTCTATGGAGACATCTATAGAGTGATTGCAGCTTCCGTAGCTTGTCCTGGGATCTGACCCAGCTTTTAGCTCTCTCAAGTAGCTCCGTAGAGCCCGCTTCACGTGGAGTCTGGCTTCTAAAGTGGCAGACACTTGGTCCAGTTAGTTTGGCTCATGCACGCTGCAGGAGAAAAAGCTCACCGAGTAACAACAGACGTCCGTTTCGACTTCTTTCTTCGCAGAGACAATCTTGCATGCCTTTTCTGATGATGGCTTTGAGGTCCGGCTTTCCTTTGTACAGTCTTGCTCGACCGCCAAACGTCTTCGCCACCGTCGAGTCGGCGGCAGAAGGGGTGCCTTCCAAGGACCCTACGTTGTCGAAAATGGAGATCAATATCATCTGAGGTCCGGTTAGCTGGGTCCGCACAAGGATGAGGATAGACCTTGCCTTCTTGGTGTCCTGATCAAGGACCGGGTTGAGAAGCCACTTGCCGGCCGGGTTGACAATGTCTGGGAATGATTAGCGCTGACATGGCCGATACGGTACTTCATCGTCAAACTCACCTCGCTTTGAGATGAGCCAGACAAGATGGGCCTTTTGTCTGTTTCCCCCGGATACTAGCTCTCTAAGGTAAGCTGCTTGAGCAGCAATACCGTACCCACTCGCAAGCAGCAGCACGAAATCGAACTCCAGCAGTGAAACACGTCTCCCAAATGGCCCACTGACGATGGCGTGTCGTCCTTCATGACTGTCCGCCAGATGGAGTTTCCTGGTAAACCCGCGCCGGCGCTCGACAAAAAGGTCCAGGCTTTTTTGCCTATCTTTTGACCACGAAGTCACCACAAACGGGTGGCTTTGGATGGAGGATGACGCGTCGAGCGAGGGGACGGTCAGATTGATGTACTGGCCGGCGGCAACACGCAAAGGGCGGGGCAAATTAACAGTCACTTTGATCGCGACTGTATCACGATCTGATGGCCTGACGGACACGCTTGCCAGCCTCCCCCCTTTCAGGTTGTGGCATATGAGGTAGGAAGTACGATACACGCAGAGGATCAAGAGAACGGTGACAAAGCTAACGCAATACACTTCCAAATATCCGGGGTTCGAAAAGTCAAAGACCGACCGCAGGTGCCAAGCAATACCTACAGCAGCACTGGCCGCTAAGCAGTAATGTAGCACGATGAACACTTCGTAAAACCGATTTCTGAAGAATCCGAAGGACGCAAGTATCAGAAGCTGGACGGCACAGGCACCCTTTTACGGTCAGTTGATAACGTTAGGCAGGCTCGCTGCGAGAGGGGATTTCTTACAGAGAAGGCCAAAATATTGCCGATGCTGCGAAAAGAAAACGAGCGACCGTTGAGGACCATGCCTATGCTGTGAAAGGCTGTCAAAACGGCGGTCGTCCATGCTGCAGCTCGATGGAAGAAAAAGTATGATTGACGGCTAGCACCTAGCAGATCGATAAGGACATCCGAGTGAACGGCCAAAAGCAAAGGCTGGATGTTGAAGATGACCAGATACCCAGCTCGGACTGATCGGAGGGTGGGACTCTTGAAAAGTATAAATATGTTAGCAGCCAAAAAGCAGACGCTCCACACAGCAATCGGTATGGGGAGTCTCCCGATATTGCGATACAGGAATTGAAGACGAAAGGCTGTCTGGAGAGGGTGTAGATGGCCTCTGTATCTGTAGATGAATCGCGAAGTCAAGAGTAGAAGAAGCAGGCCTCCGATGCACAGCGCGTAACGTTGGAGTGCCAAGTCCATTTTGAAGCAGAAGACAAGGGCACAAGGACCGGCCTTTCCTTACGTCTGTTCGCCAGAGTAGACTGATGCAAGAATGAATGCTGCGCAGATGCGCAGGAGGGCTCTAAAAGAAACTGGAACTTTCTTTCTGGCCATGAGATAGTGTTGTATCTGAGAATTAAGATGCTGCTTATAATATCCATATTCGGTTTCAAGCCTTCTGGCAAATGCATTCATGGCTATTCTAAAAGTGGCTCACGATTGAACGCATCTAAATTGGAAGGCAGTTATGGAAGCTGATACCTGCTTTAAAAAATCGCATATATATACAGAATGCGCATGATATCAGGTAATGCTACTTTTTTCATACCCAACGAAATGAATAGCTTGATCTCGAGGGAAGGGTTCTCGGATAGGCCGCCTTGTTGGCAGCTGAAAGACGAGGTCGAACACGAGAGAATGCATAATTTGTTGATCGATCGGTGCGAGCAGCTTCAAGATACGATCTTCAGCAAAGAGTTGATAGAACAAGAGCTGTGTCTGACCAAGGACGCCCTGATAGAGACCACCAGTCAATTGAGATCGACTAATGAGAACTTGCAAAAGCTGCGTACTGCCGCAAGAACCGAGGCAAGATTCAAGCACCAGCTTATTCTCACTCTATGGAACAGACTAAGTGAGACGCAACAGGTAGAAATCAAGCGCACCAGCAAGAAAAGAAAGTATGATGACTTCCTTAGAGGCTGAAAGAGAAAGACAAATGGCAAACAGATGTGGGACGACTAGCGATGGCAAGAGCAGCCTACCTCACGGTCGAAGGTCAGGCGACTCCGATCAACCTTTATTGGCTACGTAGACTGCGATTACGGCATACATACAGCTACCAACAAGCAGTTACTTGCTTCGTGCTTATATAAATACAGTGAATCATGAATTCGTAGATGTTGAGAGATGTTCCATTGTTACCTATCGCACTGCGGCGTGACTCTGTATGCATCATACAAGATGGCCACAAAGGACCGGTGGCGCGCAAGCCTTCAAAAGCTTTCATCCAAAATCAGTGGAGAAAAACGCCTCTGGGGACCCAAGATTGGAGAACTAAAAGAATTTGTCTTTTTCTCGGCCGACAGCAAGAAAGACAACGGAAGACCACTTTCAGATGTTGCGCCTGGTGCGTTCGTTAACGATCTGAGCGACCAGCGTCGGAAGGCTCGCACGCCTAGGCCACGGACCTTGCAACCCTATGACTTTAGAGGCCATAACATTCTCCTTTTGTCGGACTCGGACTCGGAGCGAGACGACTTTCCAGAAGAGTTCACAGCCACCGCTACGGGTCCGGAAAGGCAGCGGTACAGCGTTCTTGGCGATGGTGACAAAGAACACGAAGGGGATGGGAAACCGAAGAAAACCCAGGCCGAAGTCAAGGTTCAGAAAGATTAGGCTGAATCACTCCCGTTAACGTATGGGCAAGACAGCAACGAAGAGGACTTTTTGGCAGACTCGGCAGCTGAAGAAGAATTGGTGAACGACATAGTCAAGCTTCTACCAGACCGGCCCCGGGCCGATTCGCCCACTTTGGGTACCGATGGCGCTGTCATTCGACGGAACTGCAGATACAAAAGCCATGGCAAAGCTTTTCATTAGGATCATGCAGGACATGCCTTCGCCGACTGTACCGTCACGTAGTTCTCTGCCGGGAGTGGCTCTATCTCTATAATGTGATTGGACTAGCTTGAGCAGGCTGCTTGAAAGCGCCAGTAAACCGACATAAAATCCGGACTCAGAATGGTGGGCCTAAATGCAAGCGACTCATTCGCTTGTTTAAATGGAAGATGGCGAGTCCATGCGCCGGCTTTGCTTTCAATCTCAATAATAAGGCCATAGAATCCGATGTGCAAGCGATTCTATGACAAAGTTTAGTATTACGGAGCTACCATTTCTAATTATCTGGAAATAGAAGAAAATGAAGAACCAATGACGCTAGATCTCAATGAAGAGCTCACGATGGGTAGTTGGGAGAAGGAGAATTGTAAAAGATAACGTTGGGCTCCACATCTCCGACCCCCCTAAAGTCCGGCCCCCTTGAAAAATGTAACGACGAAATACCCCTTTTATAAACCGATTTAAATGTAAAACTATCAACGCACAATAATACAATCATTGTCAGGCTCTCCCGGTTCGCTAACCTCTTCTCCATCGTTCAAAGCTTCTAAACAGTCCCTATTATTTTCCTGTGCTTCATAAACGTTTTTTTTGCTGACCAAAAGCTCGTTGGGATCCGGAATTACCCTTTTCCTTTTGACCGGCCGTACCGCCTCCAATTTTGCGTTTAACAAACTGATTTTTTGCTGAGCTTCAGCCAATAAGATATCCTTGGTTTCGAAGCTTTTTTGGACTTTTGCAAACAAAAGCCGTGAAGTGGCGTTACTTTTTTCGGACCGGGAAATTTCCTGTAGTTGAAGTCGAATATCTCGGGTCGTTTTAGGGGTTTTCCAAATAAGTAAAGACTGGTCGTTAATTTTTTGGGTTGGGCTTTCCGGTGTTTTATCCCTTTGGAAGCCGTTATTTTTACCTTTTTCGACGTTGGCGTTGCTATTTTCTAACAAAAAAGGGTTTAAAAGTGGTTTTGCCAAGTTCACCGGCCATAACCCCGTCGTACGCCAACCAGATTGAATGGTTTTTGCTATAAATGCTTTTGATCTGGCTTTTCGATAGCAAAGTAGAAAGTTTCGTTTCCCAACAACCGTTGAACAGCAAAACTGGTTTACAAATCCCAGGTGACGTCGATAAGCTTCCTTTAACGGCCCAAAAACCGATAAATCCAACGGTTGAAGAACGTGTGACGAATGAGGGGGTAAATATAGGAGTTGAATATTGTTTTGCAAGCAAAGAAGCATAAATTCGTCCGTTATATGTGATCCATGGCCATCCAGAACTAATAACCGCTTTTCAGGGGTTAAAGGTTGGGTATACGGAATAAACACCTTTTTTAACCATTCGATAGCCGTTTGGTTATTTGTCCACCCGTTTTCGGTTGCATGAAATTGCCAATTATCGAAAGGGCTTAAATCCGTGGGAAACCATTGTTGTTGTACGTTTTTTCCCTTAAATATAACGAGGGGAGGGAGGGCAACGCCCGTAGCCGATATACATTCGATTATAGTCGTCCAACCACGCGTTCCGGGCTCTTTTCGTTGCAACGGCCGGATCCCGTTAAGCCCTAATACTAGGCCATTAGATCCTTTGCCTTCCATTATACCGGTTTCGTCCATATTCCAACGGTTTTCCGGTTTAATAGCGTTAATAACCGGGTTCGTAATATAAAGCCACCAAGATTTAATTACCTCCGTAGTAGCGCCATTAACCCGGGCGTTATCTATTCGACGGGGCCTTTGGGTTTTAAGGATTGGATAACGAGCCAAAAAACGAGTTATCCAACGTTTTCCAAGGCCTTTTGTCTCTCCGGCGGCTTGAAGAATTCGTTCGGCAAAAAAGCGTAATTCTTGATGCGTTGGCGGAAGCCCTAAAGCTGTTTGGGTAAGTACCCAATCAGCCAAATGCTTTTCCTGTTCCGTGGAAAGCCTTTGAAAAGGGCTTTGTGCTTTTTTATAAGGTTGAGAACCTTTAAGTCGACTTTGAAGTGTAGACCTAGGTATTCCCCATTTTCGGGAGGTTTTTGCAATTGGATTGCCATTATTGACGTCGTTAATTGCAGATATAAGCTGTTTTTCAGTATATTGCTTCATTGGAAAATGGAGAATTAAAATCAGAAAAAAGTAAATCCAAAAGTGACAGATTCATCGAGATATTTATAATAGAAGTTGGAGGATAAAAATAAAAGTGTTGTTATTTTTGGGTGCCGAACAGGGGGGGTGCCGAACAGGGGGTACGCAACGTTAATATGGATCCAAATACCGGTATTCCGACTCTGGATAACATCGAAAAGGGCCATTTTGGAGGCGAGACCTTGAAAGATATCACTCTTTGGAGTGAGCTATTCCATCCAATCACTCCTTACCGTGTAGAAAAAACTGACAACAATCAAAACAGGCATTCCAACGATGACATGGGGCGAGGGACCTGAGGCAAACCCAGACAGCAGCCCTGCCGTGTCCGCCTACCAGATCAACCGGTGCACCGGTGGCTTGGTCTTGGTCGTTCAGGTTCATCATTACGCCTTGGATGCAATTGGATTTAAAAACTACATCATGCAGCTGGCGGCCAATTGTGCAGCCCTGGCCAATTCGACGCCCTTCCCGCCTTTCGACCCGGCAAACCTGGACGCATCGCGCTTGACCATTGAAGTTCCGGCTGATGAGCTGATTGATGGCCCGCCTGTACCCCAAAGGAACCAGAATCACCGGAAGCAGCAGGCGGTGCTGCTCCACCTGCCCAGAAGCAAAGCGGCCGAGCTAAAAAGGCTCGCCACGCCCCGGGGCGGCGATTGGGTGTCGACGTATGATGCGTCGTGTGCCTATCTCTGGCGTGTCCTCAGTAGAGTGAGGGCTGCCTTGTACAACCCCTCGCGAGATATGGTTTTGTGGTGGGGCGAGGCCATCAACCTACGACCGCGGCTTTGCCGCCCACCCTTGCCCCAGGGATTGATGCGCAACGCGTTGGGCTGCGCTACTTCAGATACGAGCCCTGTCCCTCCATTGACGGTCGCCGAAGTGGTGGACGAGGCGCCGCTGAGCAAACTAACGTCCTATATCCGCGCGCTGACAAACAGCTGCGACAACGAACATATCGACAAACTGCTGAATAGGGTGGCGCCTGTCAGGGATAAGAGTACCATCAGCCTGCGACTAGACTCGTACCCGCCCATGAGCATGTTTGTAACTGATCACAGGCCTGCCGACGTTAGTAGCTTTAACTTTGGGTTCGGGAAGCCGATTACTTATCGGCATCTGTTCGGCGGCTTTTCGACGGAGGGCGCTGTCATTATGTACCCGCCTGTCAGGTCCACTGACCCCGACGAAGGGTGCGTTTTTTCGGTGACCATGGAAAAAGAGCTTGTGGGTAAAATGATAGAAATGCGCGAGTTTTGCGACTTTTTCGAATATCGCGGCGTTGACTAAATATGCCAAATGGCTTGATGAACATGTAATCACCGCGCAAACTAGTCGACATTGACAAAGAGACCGAATTAGGTTCTGAATTTATTTGGGCTTAGAGATACAAATAGCGGGACGAAACTGCAGGCAAATTCCAAGGACGAAACATAAGTCTAAGAAAAGAGACATCTGCTCTCGCGTTAGTCAAGACATGATGAAATGGCAGTTTTTTTGACTGATGGAAATGATACTGAAGGTAGAAATACTTGGAATACCATTTTTGTATTATCAACGTGCTTCCGGGTAGAATTTTATTTCGAGCTCAGGGGGTTTGTAAACGCCATGCACCTCTAAACCTCAATTCGACGTACGCCTCTTTGTTTTTGCTAGAGGTTTCCATTGATGTTCGCCCAAAATTGGACACTGGTCCGTCGTGTGGCTCATCACCTTATCGTTCAACGCGACCGGGTTTGGTCCCCAAATGTTAACCGTTTTTCTGTCCACCAAGGGCATGAAGGAGCCCGTTTTAGGGAGCATATCTCCTCGACCGAATTAAGGTCGCATCGATCGCAGGTCACGCTGAACCGAACCCCACTTTTATAATCCAATCGTACTTGTTATAAAGTTTGAGCTTTAGTTGTTTTACGTACGTGCGATTGCACGCCCGTAAATAAAACATGTCATTTCAGCAAGTCCGTAAAACCAAAGATGCCATATCGGTATTTATTTAACAGATTAAGCAAGAACTCGCCCTTAGAAGCATAAATCTATATCACATTTGATATTCACATTCAAGTTCGACGCTGTCAGCATGAAGAGTCTCCTCAAACATATGGGCCCCAGGCGGGTGACCAACGTCCCTACGGACGACGTCTTCCAACTCAATGCAATTGACCGAGTGGGCGCAATCAGCAACATGATGGGCTGGACCATGCTGAAGTTCGACCAAGTCCTCGACCCAGTCAAACTGCAAGAGACACTCGTCAGCCTTATAAAGACGGGGGATTGGAGGAAGCTTGGCGGACGGCTTCGCAGGAATGTAAGATCGAACAGCATTAGAAACAGATCAGGCAGGGCAAACTTTGTTAGCTAGCCTGAGCGCTCGTTGCTAGAACTTCCGAAAGACTGACGGCCGAAACAGGAAAAGGGTCATTTGGTAATTCGCGTACCGAAGGAGTTCACCGAACAACGACCGGCCGTTGGCTTTTCTCATGCAGTTTATTACTGTCGCGTTCAAGATCACGAGCTGGGTCGTCAACTGCCTACATATGAGCCGGAAGAGATCAACCTGGCGCCATCGCCCACTAAATTTCATGAGTTCGCACAGCCGAGTGGAGTACCCAAATGTTTGGACGACTACCTGCGCTCGGACCTGCCCCAGCTTTGGCTTCACATTGTGTCTTTCGAAGACGCCACGCTGACATGCTTGACCTGGCCGCACGCAACTATGGATGGTGCCGGGCTCAGCGAGCTCTTGACGGCATGGGCTTACACGCTTGCGGGCCTTTCGAATCAAGTACCGCCCTGCCTGTCTTTGAGGCACGACCTCCTGAACGACCTTATTTCAGATGCTCCCGACAGGGTGCCGATTAAAGAGGAAATATTTTTCGACTCGAATAAAATAGTACAGTTCGCACTCATGCGTATCATGTGGCTGGTGATGCTCATTATACGCGCGCTGTTCGCCGAAAAGCAGGAGTTGCGCAATATATGGGTGCCGAAGCGCGTGATAGACAAGATTCGGCAGGGGTCATTGTCAGCTTTGGAGGCGGCAGACGAGCAGGGCAACGCCGGGTCAGGCGGACCTGTAAAGAACGGCAAGAAACGCGCACATGACGCATTCATCCCCGGCGATCTCGTTCCCGACCGCGAATCGGGGCGGCCGTTTATTAGCGAGAGCGATGCCATAATTGCATTTTTCACCAGAGCGGCGGCAAGAGCTTTGCCTCCCAAGTCTCGCCGCACTGTCAATATATCCATCATTCTCAACATCCGCGACCGCCTTCCGTCCTTGACAGCTCGACTGCCTAAGCCCGGTGTGTTTATTTCCAACCTCACCATGTCTGTACAAACTCTGCTTCCCGCTCAAGCCGTGATTCCCAAGGACCAAGGGGACCACACCGCGCGGACGAAGTTTTCGTCCCTAGGTCTGACGGCGGCATCGGTCCGGTCGAGCCTCCACGCCGGCTTGACGGAGCCTCAGTTTCGCGCTCTTGCCAAGGTGCAGCTGAAAGCATACGCCTCCCGCCTCGTTGGGCTCCCCATCATCGGAGGCATCGACTGCTTCCAGGTCACCTTTAGCAGTCTCAAAGTAGGACAATTGTTCGAAATGAACATCTTCGCGCCCGCGGTTGTTGAAAAAGTTGAAAGGAATAAATTAGTCGACAAAGGCAATGTTGTGGAGGCGGTGCCCAGGGTAACATCTCCAGCTACAAGCAAGACGAGCGGGAGCGTTAACCAAAAAACCACAGCCATGGCGCCTGTTGCTGCGGGTCAGGAGAAAAGGGCTAATGCATCTATGGAGCCGCGCAAAGGTTGCACTCCGGTTGGAATTTTGGTCATTCCCAAACACTCCTCTTTCATGCTTGCCAAAATGCAGCTATTTATTTTCGCGAGGGGGAAAATGGCGCCTGGGTTCAGGGTACACTGAATCCTGAGCATTGGAAGATTGTAGAAAGGGAGCTGCGGGAAATAGATAGGCGGGGGTGATTAGCTAGTGTTTGATGTTTGGTTCCCACAGCTTGTAACTACAATTTGTTCTGCTGCAGCTGTAACCCCCGTCATGCGTTGAGGGGCTGCGACTGGTTTCCCAATCAGTTTTGGCCCTGCCGGCTCTGGGGATGCAAGTCTTCGAAAGCATCTCCCTGTTTTGCACTTATTGCGCCATGTTCTATTGGTCTAGTTCTCTAGGGCTAAAATCTACCAATAAATCTACAGGTATTCTTATTCATGGCAATAGCTTTGCTGATCCCCGGCGCCATTATTTCAACGCCGTGTGGAAGCCCCGAGTAATGGTGGAACTCGACATTAACGCCGGCGGTGGCCAGCGCGGTTACAAACTTGGTAATCTCTTCGCGGAACAAATCCAGTCCCCCGACGTCCACAAATGTAGGCGGGAGGCCCCGCAGCTTATCCGGCCCAGCCCGCGCTGGCGCCGCGTATACAGAAATAGTATCGTTCGTTCTTTCCGCTCTTGCCTTGCCGCCTGCGTACGCTGTCCACGCAATTTTATTGACTACGCAGTTCCAGACATGGTAGAAATGCTCCGGGTCCTCGATCGACCCGAACGTGCGGTCGTCTAACATAGGGTACCGCAACGCCAAGCCGGCCGGCAGCGGAAGCTTTTCCGAACTGGTGAGGCTTTTGTCGTAAGCCATTAGGGCCGTCCCGGTGGCGATTCCACCGCCAGCGCTCACACCAAAAAGAACCACCCGTTCCGCATTGATACCGAGCCCCGCGGCATGCGTCTGCACCCACCTCAGCGTGGCATAGACGTCCTCCACGGCCGCCGGTGCTGGGTGTTCCGGTGCGAGGCGGTAGTTTGGCATGAACACATGGCTGTGTGTCTGGATTGCCATGTTGGCGGCAAAATCAATGTTGCTGTCCGCCTTTCCCATAATGAAACCGCCGCCAAAACAGAATATAACTGCACGAGCCGGTGGCGCATCTATTCCTGCAGGTGCATCGGGGATAAAATGCATAACTTTTATTTGGGTGCCGTCGGCGGACTTGACGTTGTGGGAGGGTCGTTGAGTGGAGACTGGCAGATGGGGGAGGCCGAATATGTCCGGGTAATGGGATGCGAATGCGTCACGGACAGCAGGTACATCGCTGAGTGTATCCATGTTTGGAGCTCCCTCCCAAATAAGCCCTAGCTCAGGGTCTACCCTGCGGATGGGTGCTCGCGAAGCCATTTCCGGTTATAAAGTGTTCAAGACTTTGTTTGTTTCAGGGTCTAAATTAGAGGCGGTGTTGTCTGCTCAAAACTAGAACATGTGACAGCGGACTCGCTAGCCTTTATATTTTCTCGGCCATTGGTGTCGATAAGCCAACATAGGTCTCTGATTGTCTGTTTTGTTTGGAACACAATCCTAGTCCTCGAAGCGTCCCAGTTTTGGGATGTGCTCAATGCAAGGAAGCACATTGTTATCTATGGAAAGAAACCGTTAGCGCAATTGAGAAGTCCCAATCCTGGCTGCAAAGCTTCCAATGAAATTTGAAAAGTTGGTAATGTACTGTGTTGCTTTTTAATCAAATCGGTCGATTGCGTTACTTTAACACTGTCCAGTTTACTATTGAAGATTCTCAAATTCGTCGATATTTGAAGTTCCGTATAACATCGCAGAATATTTCGCATTTCCTTGCATGACTCCTCCCTGTTCGGAATTCTGACGCCTTGTCTAAACATCCGTCAGCTGCGATAAAACCAATAAACACACGGAAACTATGGAGGGGCGGATTGAAATATGTATCGAATATTCAACACAACGCGGCTGAGGTGGATGCTTTTTCTATAATTGTGCGCAGGATACAGCGAGGAAAAGAAGACCCGGAATTCGTAGCTTCTTATCCAATTTAAGACGTAGTATACCTTTTTGGCTCAAAACTAACGTCCTAAGTTACTTATAAGGGATCTTCCCTCCTGATACATGTATCGTTTTCTTTGAGTACGGTCACCCGCGCCCCCAGCAAAATGTGTGGTCGCGAAATAATAAACCATCTATACATCAGGTTGTGGATGAAGCCTAAGTGGTGACTACTTGGCGCGTTGAATCTCCCGTATGATTTGTATTTCTTTCGGCTGGAAGAAGTGACAGGTTTTAGCGGTGGCAAGAATCACTGACTCAGTCGAGTCATATTTCATGATTTTGGCCGTATCGTCCGTTGAACTCCCGTTCTTCCTACCGCAGCGTCCACTAATCCAGCTGCAACATGAAAGCAACTTCATCTTGTGGACCATTGAGAAGAAAAGGAAGCGAACAAACAAAAACCGCTTGATGGGACTAAAGAAAGTCTTGAAATTAAAAATGGGCTTTTTCAGCCCGAAATATGACCATTACTTTCCCCAAATGAGTCTTTGCCGTTTATCCCAAATTCGGGGTTTTGTCGCAGTAAACATTAGTTTGCAGCTGGTACAAAACTGTACCATATCTGATAAATCCAATCGAGGTTTTGATTTACAGCTTTAGACAAATCTTGGGACCTCGTCTGAGGCATGCACTAACTCCAACGGACTGAGTGTCTAGTGAGAACAACCCTAATTTGGGATTGAACCTGTATCTTATGACTGGAGATCCGAGACAGGTCTTAGTAAGATTGAATATAAATACTTGGGGTCCCAGTGGCCTGAGATGATAATTTGAGAGGGCAAACAACATATTGTAGCTAAGTTGTAATCTGCACTATGTCTTCATTGGGTGCACAACGTCGCCAAAAGCTCAAGGTCTTAAAGCGAACGAGCAAAGATGCGACCAGAAAGAAGCATTATAACGAACTGCTTAATAAATCTAATGAAGGATTGCTAGAGTTACATGAAACGGACGCGATGGAAATCGACGCGATGGAAATCGACGCTCAAGAGCTTTTAGACGAGGAAGTTCAAGACCCGGAGGACGAAAACCAAAGTTCCGAGACCGCGTTTAAAAACAAAATAGCGATCGTGCAGGAGCGTCGGGACTGGGTTAAAGATTTGAAGGGACGGACCACTAGTGCCACAGAAAAGGATTGGTGCGATTCTATGTTAGCCAAAACTGATGAGGAGCTACTTGAAGAAGATGAGTCTTGTTTTAAGGAACGCAACCCTCGAGATGGGGCGGAAGAACAAGGCCCGAATGACAGAAATCAAAGTTCTGAGCAAGGCCAGGATACGAGAGGAAACAACGATGAGCAACCAAACAACAATACAAGCGTTGGAACCGGACTTAATCGTGGCCAACCCGGGCATTTTAAGAACGAACTTTCGCCCAGTGGAAAAGAAGGAAATGGCTTGAAACAAGCAACCTTTGACAACGATGACAAGCCATTGGTTCCCTTTCCCGGAAGCGCTGCGGATGGAAAAGTCAAGACTGTAGGGTGGCTCGGTGGCCGGGGTGCTAGATATATCAACATGTATGGCAGCAAAAGCGCACCGAGGTATCGCATTGAGGAGTACTGCTATCCCCCTAGGTACGAGGATGAGAAACACACGACATATCAAAAACAGAATATTTCCTACCGGGAGAACAGGTATGGAGATAGCATGGAAAACGGTAAATACAAATACACCGGACGTAATATGCTTGGGATTTTCGGGGTTGCCTGGACACCTAATTCCCCGAACGAACTGGAGACAATTGACCCGCAGCGGAAAAAAGAATCTGATGCGAAATGGAATACTACTTATGTTCTCGTTAAGTGGAAAATTGATGGAAAAGAGATAAAGTCTTGGGAGACGCGAACCTGTATTCGACGATTGTGGAAAAGGAAAGAGATAGCAGATCAGGCTATCTACGATGCGGCGCTTGAGGCCGAAAACAGATATAGGATAGAAAACGGCTTGGGGCGTTTCAGCAGCCGGTCGCCGTCTGTCGGCCTTATCCACGATACAGTTGAGCAGAGACGGGCAGAATCCCTAAATCCGGTCTCAACAGCTCAGGAGCGCGTTAAAGCACCAAGTCAGACGGCCAATCCCACTCCGGAAAATGCTTCGATCGCCCGACTTCTTGCAATGCCCCCGGCTTCCGGAGGTACAGTTGCGAAACCCACAGCATCCATGCATCCAGTCGCATTGGCCCCTTCCAGTCAAGCACCCATTCAAATAACTAATTTCAATCCTGCAGAACTGATTCCCATATTCAACCAGTTCCTCAACTTCATGCAGTCCGCTCAGGCCTCTACCCCGGCTGCGCTACCCATGTAAATCGTGCCCTTTACTCATTCACTGGTTTCAACACCTTTCAAACTCCCTAGTACTTGGTAGTCTGTTCAACACTTGACTGTTTCATGCAACCAGCCCTTTTCAGTTATTTCGTTTTATTTTAGCATTAGATAGAATTGATAGCCATGTAGATCACTTGCATTTGTAAAAAAAGAAAATAAAGACTTTTGCCCTCTTCCGAAGCACAGCACTAATCTATTGAGAGCGATGGGGAACAAATATTAGAACTATTAAGATTGCCGATGCTTGCAACTGAACCCCGTAGCGAGCTTATTTCTGCCACCAAAGCTTTTAGGAGTTCCTGGATATCTTTTACATTTTCCTTCAAGCCAAGGACTAGATCGTTAACTCTTCTAATTTCTTGCCGGCACTCCGAACGACAATTCCTTGTGCAAGTCGGACCCGAGAGAGAATATGATTCTGATGTCTCATCTTCGGAAGAAACATCTTCGTCAGGAATGACAAAGTCGATAAGACTCCCGGTGCTGTCTAAATTAATGGAGCTGACTTCTTCAACTAGTTAGTTAGTGAATCTTTGCCCCATAATCAGTGTACGGTCGCTTTCGACACCCTGTCGCTTACCGCTAGATGATTTGCTGGAACGCATATCTGCTGTTAATATTGAATAGGAGTAGTGTAGCTGGTAGGGTAGTGTAGCTGGTAAATTTAAACGCGTCAACGCTAAACACGTTGTAGTCCCTCTGCCAAGCACTGAAATCGGCGGGTTGCCTGCTGTATAATACCCAGCGCACCCTCAGTTCGTGGCGCAGGTACCAAGGTCCATTTTGGGTCCGTCGGCCAAAATTGCCTCGACTAAAAATGGGCACATGCAGCAACTGGGTAAGGCCTTGGCCCAATTCTGGTCTTTGCGTTCCTGCCGGGTTTTCGTCTTTCGAGTCCTAGATTCGAATCCCCTACTTTTTGGCGGTCCAAAAGCTGGCTATCACGTTTATGACAATACTGGATAGCTTTTAGACCAATTTACGCCATCAAAATGTCGCCATATTAGCAGAGCTACTTTGTGGAAACGCCTACATTTCAATATGCCCCAGTTTGGTATAATTAGATACACCTCCCATATAACCAAGCCGATACAGTGTTTGTGCTGTGGCTTTGACTTGGAGACAAGCACAGCCTACAAGTTTTTTCCCTTGAGCAACATCTTCACTGCGAATCTTCCTATTGTACAGAAAGAACAATCTATATACCTATTTTCCCGCCTTTTCTTACCAATGATGCCGGTAATGAAGAGCCAACTTCCAAAAATTCCCATGGTCTTCGCCATTGTCATGGCCGTCATCGCCATTGGCAACGGCGCACCCACACCTATCAAGGCTTTGGCTGTCCGTGACGGCCCCGAACTTGACATCATGCGCGCGGCGGTTCACGCAGAGCTCTTCCCAACAATCATCGAGACACATATAATTTTGGCTAACGTGGTTCATCAGGACCCCGGACATATCAGGACCCCGGACACTTTTCCTGCACAATACTACTTCCAATTTCAATTGCAACGCCAGCGTTGTTCAATTTACCTCAATGCAATCGGATATATGTACATCAGACATTTCTGCATCCTCCTGACAGGTGCGTGCATTATGTCCAGGTTTACCGCAGTTGCCGCAACGTCGTTTAGTCGCCGGCTGCGCACTACTCCCCTCCCCATTTTCATCTTTCTTTTCGTATATTAGACCATCGGCACCATTTGATTGAAGCAAATTCTGACCCTCTTGTATGGTAAATGACCCTCCTTCGCGGATACGTGTTTTTTGAGCCCTGCGCCGCTTGCTAAGCGCTTCGTTGGCCTTCCGAAGGCTGTGGTTCTCCGCTTCCAAAAGTGTGGTTCGATGAGCAATCGACTCCAACCCTTTTGCTAGCTGCTTTACAGCATTAAAAATAGGCGTTGGCGAGCTT